>NC_090250.1:28942629-28953630 GCF_037325665.1 Littorina saxatilis | reverse complement strand
TAGAAGGCGCGCTCAACGTTAAAATTCCTGCACACACGCCTCCCATCCCCACCACCACGCCGAACAAATTCCCCCAGTCCCCGGGCATGCGAGTGGCCAACAAACAAGACTGTTGCACGTTTATCCATCTTTTTAAATCAAAGGAACGAATACCCACGCTCTCGGAAGTAGGTCAATGCTTTGGGTGGTAGCGATGTGGTACTCGCGATCGGGAACACTGTAAGTTAACAAATCCACTATCTACTCTACTCCACAAACGAAATTCTTCACTCCCATGACAGCCGTACACAAAAGAAGAAAGCTGCAATAGCAAAAGATACTCGCCGGTGTAGATCGTCGATAAATGGAGCTTTCAAAGCCCACAAAACGCTCAGCGAAAATTCAGCTTTCTTTGTCCACTTCGGCAGGATGATTGAGGGCTATTTTTAGCACTACCCAACATCCTTTGCAATACACAACCCCCCCGAATACATCCGGGTTAACACAGAATAAAGTCGTCTGCTATTGTAGCAGGCGCAAGGTAAAAAGTAACTGTACACATTGTGTCATCATGTGTCGCATAAATTCCCTTTATTGTTTTAGGGTAGCACTTACACAGTTTAGACTTGGTGTATTGCCAATTAATAACAACCTTAAACGATTCAGTGCTATTATGGAATCAAGATATTGTATTTTTTGTGAAAATGTAGCCGAAGATGAACACCACTTCCTCTTATGCTGTCCATTATATTCTGATTTAAGAAAAAGATTTATAGGAAGCATGTGTGAAGGTTCTGTGTCTACCATTTTGTCATTTTCAGATGTTAAGAGGTGTCGCCTCGTTGCTAAGTTCGTTTTCCACGCCATAAAACGTCGACAACAGCATGTTGAAACACTGCAGTGTTAGAGATGGTACCGTTGTAATTGTAAACGATTATTATATAACATGTGAGGATAAATGTGTAAGACGTGTATATGTGTAAAATTCCCCTAACCCACATCCCCTCTTCCCTGGTTTGTATATGGGCCAATGGCCATACGTACAATAAACCATCCAAAAGTCAAAAGTCTCTCTCTCTCTCTCTCTCTCTCTCTCTCTCTCTCTCTCTCTCTCTCTCTCTCTCTCTCTCTCTCTCTCTCTCTCTCTCTCTCTCTCTTTGGAATTGTTCAAACAAAAGTTCAACATATCTGCCCGTTTCTCTGTCTGTCGGCCCTGTCTCTTTATGATACACGGATGATTGGAGAAAGCACGGACCTTGTCAAATAACATATTGACGTTATTGTGCAGGCCTCAAATCCCTTGTACCGCTCCATTTACGACATCAAAGACCACGATTTCACTGCCTGCACAAACTTTGAATCTACATACTGGCGATTTGAGGACGTCTCTGCTGACGACATTGAGGATGACGTCATTACTTCACCGTTGAGCAACAAAGCCAATCTCACCGGACAACTTCTGCAAAATGACGCCGTCTACAATTCCAAAGTATCCGTTTGGTTCACCCTCAAAGTGAGAGTTTAATCAATTAATCTTCAGATGCTCCCTCTGTCTGTGCCTCCTCTCTCTCTCTCTCTCTCTCTCTCTCTCTCTCTCTCCCTCCACCTTATTGAGCTTTGTATGGAGCATTTAACTGAGTATACGGGCCAAGGCTATCACGTTCAGAGCTCAACTTATATAGCCTCAGACGTCACGTGACGGAAAGAATGTTATCACACCATTGAAATGACATTCTTTCCGTCCGCTATAGGCGACGAAATAGGTGACACTTTTTAGTGGAAAATGCTTCGACGCCGGAGCGGGTACTGGACCCAGTGCCGTTGTAGTGCAAGTGCACTTTGTAGTGCACTTGCACTACAACGGCACTGGGTCCAGTACCCGCTCCGGCGTCGAAGCATTTTCCACTAAAAAGTGCACAAAATTTGACCTATTTCGTCGCCTATAGGGGACGGAAAGAATGTCATTTCAATGGTGTGATAGCATTCTTTCCGTCACGTGACATCATAGGCTATATAAGTTGAGCTGTGAACGTGATAGCCTTGGCCCGTATACTCAGTTAAATGCTCCATACTAAAGCTCAATAAGGTGCTCTCTCTCTCTCTCTCTCTCTCTCTCTCTCTCTCTCTCTCTCTCTCTCTCTCTCTCTCTCTCTCTCTCTCTCTCTCTCTCTCTCTCTCTTGTCCCCCCCCCTCCAAGAAAAAGAGAGAAGAATAACAATTTAAAAAAGAAAAAGAAAAAAGAACCGTTTGAACCTTAGCTACAATCACTTGCTAATTCAGTTTTTGCGTTCGATCACGAGTGGGAGTCGTCTCTGTATTCTGTTTGGTTGTGTTGCTAGAAATGATAATCTAAAACACATTTGTCTGTCTGTCTGTCAGTCTCTCTGTCTGTCCGTAGTTTCATCGGTAGGGCGTTGACTGTGAACCCAATTTTGTTTTTATCAGCGTGCGTTGAGTTTAAGGTCCCAAAGTTTACGTTAGACAGACTCTTTTCGGTGTCCGAGCACTCTCGTGTGCACACATGTTCACGACAAACACTAAAGATCACACCAAAAGTCGCAGGGATCTTAAGAAAACGATGCTTTTACTCGAATAGTTGATCTGCATTAAAAAGACAAGAGAAAGCACACGGCATTACAACTTCATTTTCCAAGGTTCAACCGCTAAGATATCAGCCTCTGTGTTGCAGGGTTTCAAGACCGGTTTCGTCGATGCAGACATTCACTCCGACCTGCAAGCAACGTTCAGCTTAGGCGACGCCCCTTCGTCCAACGTGAAAATAACATACGAGGGGAGGAGCGGGCAGGAAGTACTTCTGGACGAATTTTCTTTCAACGACCGCACCGTGACCAAAGCCTGGACTGTTCCGGAACTGACGTGGTCAGAAGATCGCCCCAACTTCCTGCACATCTACGTCAGCAACGGGAAGACAACTCTCAAGAAGGTCGAGCTGGTTCAAGGTCACACGGGTCCAGATACGGCCTTGGACATATTTTCTTCGGATTCAGTTTTCTTGCAGGTACTTGAAATATGTCTGACTTGCAGTATCTCGCCTCCTTCCCCAACAACATTAAACATGTATAACATCCTTCACACACATTCTTGCTTGCGCAGAGTGAACATTTTATGCTGACATAATATCGCACAATGACACTGATGCGAGAGCGTCCTTCAGAACACATTTTGCCTGCTCAGAGTGGACATTTTATGCTGACATAATTTCGCATAATGACACTGATACAAGGGCGCCCTTTTGAAGAATAAAACAAGTCGCGTAAGGCGAAAATACAATATTTAGTCAAGTAGCTGTCGAACTCACAGAATGAAACTGAACGCAATGCCATTTTACTCGTAGCATCGTCAGGCCACCGCTCATGGCAAAGGCAGTGAAATTGACAAGAAGAGCCGGGTAGTGGTTGCGCTAAGAAGGATAGCACGCTTTTCTGTACCTCTCTTTGTTTTAACTTTCTGAGCGTGTTTTTAATCCAAACATATCATATCTATATGTTTTTGGAATCAGGAACCGACAAGGAATAAGATGAAAGTGTTTTTAAATTGATTTGGACAATTTAATTTTGATAATAATTTGTATATATTTAATTTTCAGGGCTTGTTTTTAATCCGAATATAACATATTTATATGTTTTTGGAATCAGAAAATGATGGAGAATAAGATAAACGTAAATTTGGATCGTTTTATAAATTGTTATTTTTTTTTACAATTTTCAGATTTTTAATGACCAAAGTCATTAATTAATTTTTAAGCCACCAAGCTGAAATGCAATACCGAATCCCGGGCTTCGTCGAAGATTACTTGACCAAAATTTGAACCAATTTGGTTGAAAAATGAGGGCGTGACAGTGCCGCCTCAACTTTCACGAAAATAACGTCATCAAAGACATTTATCAAAAAAATGAAAAAAACGTTCGGGGATTTCATACCCAGGAACTCTCATGTCAAATTTCATAAAGATCGGTCCAGTAGTTTAGTCTGAATCGCTCTACACACACACACACACACGCACGCACACACGCACGCACGCACATACACCACGACCCTCGTTTCGATTCCCCCTCGATGTTAAAATATTTAGTCAAAACTTGACTAAATATAAACAGTGTATACGTATATTCCGTGGTTAACTGATTGGACAGATGCACAGAAGACTGCTCCCTTTATTTGAAGAGGGGCGTGGTCCTGCAGGTACCACTTGACCAGTTGACGTCATGGGAGGACATCCTTTGTAGGATCAATCAAATGGTTAACAATCTTAAATAAAATAAGGCGGAGCGATTCTAAGATCTCAGATGATTATGCAACAATGCGTATGACTGTGAAAGTAAGTGTTATTTATTGTGCCTTGTAGAATATTGAGGAACATATATATGAGCTTACGGCGATTTCCTTTTTTGGCTCACGAAGTGTAGCCTATGCGATCGTAACTTTGTCTGTCTGTGCGTTTGTGCGTTTGTGCGTGTGTGTGTGCGTGTGTGTGTGTGTTTGTGCGTGTGTATGTCTGTGGTAGAAACTTTAACATTTCCGAGTCTATGTGTGAGTGGTTATCCAAGACTACGGATAAAGCTCGCATAAGATTACGTCACGGTCAAAAGTGTTTGACGTCAATTAATGCATCATGACGGCATGCCTCCCTGTAGTCTTTCTCTCTCGCGTGGTGTGTGTGGTCTCGGTCATTGTTATTTTGAGCGGGCCGAGACTTTTTGGCAGTCGTGTCCCTGTAAGTAGGCTACATGCAGATCGACAGACAGATCTAGATCTAGTGTCTCTCTTTCTTGCACAGTGTCACCTAAGCTTACTGTGTGTGTGGGTGTGTATGTGTGACGGGGTGATTGAGTTTGTGTTACTGTTTGTCTATTTCTTACGTGAGCCTTGAAGGCTTCGCCTCTTGTTGAGGATGAAAGTCGCATGTTCATTTTGTGACAGGGGAGGCTACCGCTCCTTTCACAGCAGACTCTGCACCCGAGTTGTTGGCCTTTAAGTCAACACCCGTGGATTGTGGAATTCTGTTTGTGATGGGGTCTGGTGGTTTCCGAGTGTCTGTATGTTCATGGAAACCTTCGTGTTTGCATAACAGTTTTTATAGGGCTAAGAAATTGGCCCTAACATTTTCAATCCTGTTTGATTGCACTTCGCCTCCCGAGGTGATCGTAGTGTTTCGGCACTCGGTTACAATTGTAATGCTTGTTATTCTGTCAGGTGCCAGGAGACTGGTTCCGCTTAACTCTCAGAATGAAAAACATGTGAGCTTACGGCGATTTCCTTTTTGGGGGGATGAAAGTAACATGTTTATTTCAATGCTTGTTATTCTCTCAGGTGCGAAGAGGTGGGTTCCGCACAACTCTCACTTACTCTTGTTGCACATTTCGCATACATTAAGAGCGCTTATGTCCCTTTGTTTCTCAACTGATTAATAACCCCGGTTCATTTCATTGCCCAGGGTGTTCGCAGCGACTTCTGGTGGCGGCGACCGGTCGGGGAGAGTTTGACGGTGAAAGTCAGAGATCATGTGTTCACCAACCTGTCACGCGTGGCGCTATACGTGCCTGTGCCATGGAGCGGTCAAGGCAGCTTTCACCAGATCCTCGTTCTCTATCAGGTGAGTAGTACCTGTGTGTTACCTTATTGTTACCTGTATTGTTACCTGTATTGACCTGTATTGGTCCATGAGAGGATCCAGTCAGAGATCATGTGTTCACCAACCTGTCACGCGTGGCGCTGTACGTGCCTGTGCCATGGAGCGGTCAAGGCAGCTTTCATCAGATCCTCGTTCTCTATCAGGTGAGTACCTGTATTGTTACCTGTATTGGTCAGTGAGAGGATCCAGTCAGAGATCACACCTTAACCAACCTGTCACGTGTCGCGCTATAGCTGCCCGTGCCATGCAGCGGTGTAGGCAGCTTTCACCAGATCCTCGTTCTCTATCAGGTGAGTGCCTGTATGCTTCCTGTATTGCTATCTGTGTGTTACCTGTGTGTTACCTGTATTGTTACCTGTAATGGTCAATGAGAGGATCCAGTCAGAGATCATGTGTTCACCAACCTGTCACGCGTGGCGCTGTTCGTGCCTGTGCCATGGAGCGGTCAAGGCAGCTTTCACCAGATCCTCTTTATCTATCAGGTGAGTACCTGTGTCTTACCTGTATTGTTACCTGTAATGGTCAATGAGAGGATCCAGTCAGAGATCACACCTTCACCAACCTGTCACGCGTCGAGATGTACGTGTCTGTGCCATGGAGCGAAGAAGACAGCTTTCATCAGATCCTCGTTCTCTATCAGGTGAGTACCTCGTCTTACCTGTATTGTTAGTGACAGGACATGGTAGAAACTCCAGCAGCGAAAATACGACTTCCAAGATTTGTCCCGTACTGAATGTGTGTTTTTTATCCCAAGAAGTGGCCTGTTTATATCATGCTAGTGTGTGGTTTTTATCCCAAGAAGTGGCCTGTTTATATCATGCTAGTGTGTGTTTTTTATCCCAAGAAGTGGCCTGTTTATATCATGCTAGTGTGTGTTTTCTATCCCAAGAAGTGGCCTGTTTATATCATGCTAGTGTGTGTTTTTTATCCCAAGAAGTGGCCTGTTTATATCATGCTAGTGTGTGTTTTTTATCCCAAGAAGTGGCCTGTTTATATCATGCTAGTGTGTGTTTTTTATCCCAAGAAGTGGCCTGTTTATATCATGCTAGTGTGTGTTTTTTATCCCAAGAAGTGGCCTGTTTATATCATGCTAGTGTGTGTTTTTTATCCCAAGAAGTGGCCTGTTTATATCATGCTAGTGTGTGGTTTTTTATCCCAAGAAGTGGCCTGTTTATATCATGCTAGTGTGTGTTTTTTATCCCAAGAAGTGGCCTGTTTATATCATGCTAGTGTGTGTTTTTTATCCCAAGAAGTGGCCTGTTTATATCATGCTAGTGTGTGTTTTTTATCCCAAGAAGTGGCCTGTTTATATCATGCTAGTGTGTGTTTTTTATCCCAAGAAGTGGCCTGTTTATATCATGCTAGTGTGTGTTTTTTATCCCAAGAAGTGGCCTGTTTATATCATGCTAGTGTGTGTTTTTTATCCCAAGAAGTGGCCTGTTTATATCATGCTAGTATGTGTTTTTTATCCCAAGAAGTGGCCTGTTTATATCATGCTAGTGTGTGTTTTTTATCCCAAGAAGTGGCCTGTTTATATCATGCTAGTGTGTGTTTTTTATCCCAAGAAGTGGCCTGTTTATATCATGCTAGTGTGTGTTTTTTATCCCAAGAAGTGGCCTGTTTATATCATGCTAGTGTGTGTTTTTTATCCCAAGAAGTGGCCTGTTTATATCATGCTAGTGTGTGTTTTTTTATCCCAAGAAGTGGCCTGTTTATATCATGCTAGTGTGTGTTTTTTATCCCAAGAAGTGGCCTGTTTATATCATGCTAGTGTGTGTTTTTTATCCCAAGAAGTGGCCTGTTTATATCATGCTAGTGTGTGTTTTTTATCCCAAGAAGTGGCCTGTTTATATCATGCTAGTGTGTGTTTTTTATCCCAAGAAGTGGCCTGTTTATATCATGCTAGTGTGTGTTTTTTATCCCAAGAAGTGGCCTGTTTATATCATGCTAGTGTGTGTTTTTTATCCCAAGAAGTGGCCTGTTTATATCATGCTAGTGTGTGGTTTTTATTCCAAAAAGTGGCCTGTTTATATCATGCTAGTGTGTGTTTTTTATCCCAAGAAGTGGCCTGTTTATATCATGCTAGTGTGTTTTTGTACGCACTTACTCTGAGGATATTTTATTGGTTCTAAGTTTAACTAAGATAGAGAGAGAGGGTGAGAGAGAGTGTGTATGTGTGTGTATGTGTGTGTGTGTGTGTATGTGTGTGTGTGTGTGTGTGTGTGTGTGTGTGTGTGTGTATGTGTGTGTGTGTGTGCCGTGAGAGACTGTTACAGGATTTTTAGATGTGTTTTAGTGCAACTCTAAATTCTTAGTAAATGTGATACGTGTTGTTAGTTCTAAGTGCAATCCTTAACTCTTAGTAACTGTGATGTATTTTATGTCTGTGATCGCCTGACACTGCATGGCAATTTTCCTTGTTTTTATAAGGACAGTACAATGTTGAGTCTTGAGTCTTGAGTCTTGAGTCTTGTTTGACTAATCAACAGGAGGTAACTTCTACGGTACAAAAATTAACCTTGCAAGAGATGCTTTCTTTGTCACACAAATGTAGATGGAAAATAATCTTATAAATTCCCCACGACGCTTTGATTTTTGTGTCTATCTATCCGTTTTTCAACATTGTGTTTTAATCAGTATTTAGTTTGGATTTCATTTTGGTGCAGGATGGCAACGCGCGTCTGGTGCCTGTACCCTACGCCGCCCCCATCAAGGGTCACTGGACCCCTTTCGGAACCTCCACCATCATCGGCAAGTCCAACCCCGCTGACCTTCGGCCCTCCGCCCCCATCAAGACCTTGACCTTCGTCCCGGAAACCATGGAGATGACCTTGGACTACTACGATGGCAGCACGAGCAAGGTCACCGTGACCTACACTTTCTCAGAAACGACCTTGACCGTGTCGGACATGACCTTTGCCCCCTCGACCTTGGGTCAACCTTTCGCAACCTTCCGCTCCATGTACAAGGCTTTTGGTAATACAGATTCCGACAGTGTGGAAACTGACTTTGAGGGACCGGTGCACGTGTTGGGGTCGTGGAGCAAACTGAGAGGTAGAGAGTTCCTCTTGTTTAGGTCGGTGGAATCGCGACGTCTGACTCAAAGCCCTGACCTTCGGATCAAAATTCTGGCGTGAGTTCAGACGTGTGAAACGCAAAGCCGGTAAAGTGAAGCAACTCTTAAGGACACTGGTAAATCTTTGAAAGTGTCCAAAAACTGGTACAGCTAAGACTGAGCCAAACAGTTTAATTGAAGTGAAATTTAAAAACAATGAAATGGAAAAATTCGTCGAAACAGGGGACATTTGAAAACTCTCCAGACCTGGTGAAATTTTAAAGCTGTGACATTTTAAAGCTATGACATTTTGAAGCTGCGGAATTTTGAAGCGAAACGAATACTTTACAATCCGCGCTGAAATTTGGAATTCTGGAAACGCCGTTGAAAACCGGTGAAACTGTATTTGAATAACTGTCTATAGTCTAAAGCCGACAACACTTGATACTGTCCATCAAAGAGAATGCATGCGTTGTGCTCGAGGACCAGCACAAACAAGTGAAATGTGGAAGCTATATTTAAATCCGGTGACATTTTTAAAGGTGGTCGTCTACATTTTTGCTTTTTTTCAGTAATCATATGGTTAGATTTCGATACAAAATTATGTCAAATGATGAATGAACCATGGGGAAAAAAGTGATAGAAAAAAAATATATGTAAAAAAATATTTTATTTTTGGGTAGCGTGACTCACGCTTCCAATATTTTGTTTTCTGTTTGCAGAGAACATGTGCTTTGCCTAAAAATACTGACCAATCAAATTCATGTCACTATGCTTATAGCCACGCCCAAACAAGTGCAGCAACAGTTTGACACTGGAGCGCTGTCCACGCTTTTTTTTAAACGCACGAAATGCACGGGATTTGAGAGGAGTTTTGCGCTTGGCATTTTCCAAATAAGGATATCCTACTATGAGTACTACGCTGGAATACTACAATGAATTTTCAAACGGCTACACTGGCTTCGTCTTTCCTGATCGAAAGGGGGTGTATTGTTGATATTTGTAGATAATAGACTCTGCATTTTAATGGTCAAATGGCGATTTCGGTATAAAAATGTAGACAAGGACCTTTAAACTCAGTTCAAATTCGCTGAAATGTTCACCCTCAGTCCAAAGTCTGTGAATCTTTGTGTGTGTGTGTGTGTGTGTGTGTGTGTGTGTGTGTGTGTGTGTGTGTATGTGTGTGTGTTTGTTTGTGTGTGTGTGTGCGTGTGTGTGTGTGTGTGTGTGTGTGTGTGTGTGTGTGCGAGCGTACGTATGTGCTAGTGCGTGCTTACGTGCTTGCGCGCGCGCGTGCGTGCGTGCGTTAGTCATTATTGCTTTAATCGCTCATTGTTCCCCCGGCTGAGAAAGAGAGAGATAGGATGTTGATTGATGGCTAAAGGGACGCAAGAGTTTCTCCGCGAAAAATTACGGGAGTGACTTGTGACCTCGGTGATTCCCCTTTGCATAAACGTGTTGCGGAAATTTGTTTTTCTCAACATGGATTTACGCCTGTTTTATTGCATGCATATCTATGGCCAATCACGGCAGTATTAAACTCGTTTCATGAATGCATGAGTATGTTTAAACGGCCAATAGCAATGATAGAGTACGTTTGAAGTTAGAATTGGAATAAAGGGTTTTATTTCTGAGTTCATTGCTCTGTGTGTGTGTGTGTGTGTGTGTGTGTGTGTGTGTGTGTGTGTGTGTGTGTGTGTGTGTGTGTGTGTGTGTGTGTGTGTGTGTGTAAATGCATATGTGTAAATGTATGTGTGTGTGTAAATGTGTATGTGTGTGTGTGTATTTGCTTAAATGTGTGGATGCGTGCGTGTGTGCGTATGTCCCGCGTTAGTGTTTTGTTTCTTTAATTTAATTTCAGAATCAAGTTTATAACACATGTTATAGAAAAGTGACCGTAAGTTGTATAGTCTAGCTGAGGAGCAGGTCGTGAGCAGGTTTAAAAAATTTTAAATTTTTATTTAAACAAAAATCTAAGCAGCTTTCATAAAGTGCCTAAGAAGAAAAGCTGTTTAGGACGATTATAGGCTCCAAGCCAGCTAGGACTACCGTGCACCCCCCTCAGGATTCAGCTTCATTAGGCTAGAGATATTCATTGGGGTCTACTGAACACGTTTTAACAAGTTCGCCACGAAAAAAACTCATTCCCACTACTAATTATGCCCCTTTGTTTAAGGGTACCCTGTCGAACGCTAAATTTATGTGTGCAATCACAACAGTGCACAGCTGCAATGAATGAACAGAGAACCACATTTTTGAAATCAAAACAGTTAAGTTGATCATTAATCTTGTAAAAAATACCCATTACAGTGTT
>NC_090250.1:28905129-28930129 GCF_037325665.1 Littorina saxatilis | reverse complement strand
ACACGCACGCACACAGTCACAAACAAATAACCACACACTCACTCTCTCTCACTTTCTCTCATTCTCTCTCAATCTACACTCATACACACACTGAAACTATGATGACACAAGTGACACGTCACACACACACACACACACGTGTGACACCCACACACACACATACACACACACACACACACACACACACACACACATACTCACCGTAGTGACACACATATACACACGCGAGTACAGTTGAAAGTCAAGACATGATATGATTTTTTCAAAGCATAGGAAGGTTTCTTTTGCAAATGAATAAAATTAACACAGAGGCAAAACCCGGTTTTTGCAGCCGGAATGCAATTGCGGAGGCTTAACCTTTGCCGGATGCCGCTTTTGACTACACACTCCCGACGATGCGGGTTTGTCTGAACCCATACATTTGAAAGAGGGTTTTTACCGTTTATTCCTCTAACGACGATGCGGGTTTGTCTGAACCCATACATTTGAAAGAGGGTTTTTACCGTTTATTTCTCTAACGACGGGGTGGGTTCAGGGAAACCCACAGCGCTACTTCAGTGGTTGCATCGAGTTTCTCCCTTCACCGACCTCTTGCAGGGGAGGGAGAGGGGGAGGGAGAGACTGAGAGAGACTGAGAGACTAAGAAAAAGAGAGAGAGAGAGAGACTAAGAAAGAGAGAGAGAGAGACTAAAAAAGAGAGAGAGAGAGACTAAGAAAGAGAGAGAGAGACTAAGAAAGAGAGAGAGAGAGAGACTAAGAAAGAGAGAGAGTCTAAGAAAGAGAGTGAGAGACTAAGAAAGAGAGAGAGAGACTAAGAAAGAGAGAGAGGGAGACTAAGAGAGAGAGAGAGAGACAAAGAAAGAGAGAGAGACTAAGAGAGAGAGAGAGACTAAGAAAGAGAGAGACTAAGAAAGAGAGAGAGACTAAGAGAGAGACTAAGAAAGAGAGAGATAGAGACTAAGAAAGAGAGAGAGAGAGACTAAGAAAGAGAGAGAGAGAGAGAGACTAAGAAAGAGAGAGAGGGAGACTAAGAAAGAGAGAGAGACTAAGAAAGAGAGAGACAAAGAAAGAGAGAGACTAAGAAAGAGAGAGAGAGAGACTAAGAAAGAGAGAGAGAGACTAAGAAAGAGAGAGAGAGAGACTAAGAAAGAGAGAGAGAGACTAAAAAAGAGAGAGAGAGACTAAGAAAGAGAGAGACTAAGAGAGAGAAAGAGAGACTAAGAAAGAGAGAGAGACTAAGAGAGAGAGAGAGAGACTAAGAAAGAGAGAGAGAGACTAAGACAGAGAGACTAAGAAAGAGAGAGAGAGAGACTAAGAAAGAGAGAGAGAGAGACTAAAAAAGAGAGAGAGACTAAGAAAGAGAGAGAGAGAGAGACTAAGAGAGAGAAAGAGAGACTAAGAAAGAGAGATAGAGAGAGAGACTAAGAAAGAGATAGAGAGACTAAGAGAGAGAGAGAGAGAGAGACTAAGAAAGAGATAGAGAGACTAAGAGAGAGAGAGACTAAGAAAGAGAGAGAGAGACTAAGAAAGAGAGAGAGAGACTAAGAAAGAGAGAGAGACTAAGAAAGAGAGAGAGAGAGAGACTAAGAAAGAGAGAGAGAGACTAAGAAAGAGAGAGAGAGAGACTAAGAAAGAGCTAGAGAGAGATAGAGAGACTAAGAAAGAGAGAGAGAGACTAAGAAAGAGAGACTAAGAAAGAGAGAGAGAGAGACTAAAAAAGAGAGAGAGAGACTAAGAAATAGAGAGAGAGAGAGACTAAGAAAGAGAGAGAGAAAGAGAGACTAAGAAAGAGAGAGAGACTAAGAGAGAGAGAGAGACTAAGAAAGAGAGAGAGAGACTAAGAGAGAGAGAGAGACTAAGAAAGAGAGAGAGAGACTAAAAGAGAGAGAGAGAGAGAGACTAAGAAAGAGAGAGAGAGACTAAGAAAGAGAGAGAGCGAGAGACTAAGAAAGAGAGAGACTAAGAGAGAGAGAGACTAAGAAAGAGAGAGAGAGAGACTAAGAAAGAGAGAGAGAAAGAGAGACTAAGAGAGAGAAAGAGAGACTAAGAAAGAGAGAGAGACTAAGAGAGAGAGAGAGAGAGACTAAGAAAGAGAGAGAGAGACTAAGACAGAGAGACTAAGAAAGAGAGAGAGAGAGACTAAGAAAGAGAGAGAGAGAGAGACTAAAAAAGAGAGAGAGAGACTAAGAAAGAGAGAGAGAGAGACTAAGAGAGAGAAAGAGAGACTAAGAAAGAGAGAGAGACTAAGAGAGAGAGAGAGAGAGAGAGAGACTAAGAAAGAGAGAGAGAGACTAAGAAAGAGAGAGAGAGAGAGAGAGACTAAGAAAGAGAGAGAGAGAGACTAAGAAAGAGAGAGAGACTAAGAAAGAGAGAGAGAGAGACTAAGAAAGAGAGAGAGAGAGAGACTAAGAAAGAGAGAGAGACTAAGAAAGAGAGAGAGAGACTAAGAAAGAGCTAGAGAGAGAGAGAGAGACTAAGAAAGAGAGAGAAAGACTAAGAAAGAGAGACTAAGAAAGAGAGAGAGAGAGACTAAAAAAGAGAGAGAGAGACTAAGAAATAGAGAGAGAGAGACTAAGAAAGAGAGAGAGAAAGAGAGACTAAGAAAGAGAGAGAGACTAAGAGAGAGAGAGAGACTAAGAAAGAGAGAGAGAGACTAAGAGAGAGACTAAGAAAGAGAGAGAGACTAAAAAAGAGAGAGAGAGAGAGACTAAGAAAGAGAGAGAGAGACTAAGAAAGAGAGAGAGCGAGAGACTAAGAAAGAGAGAGAGAGAGACTAAGAGAGAGAGAGACTAAGAAAGAGAGAGAGAGAGACTAAGAAAGAGAGAGAGAGACTAAGAAAGAGAGACAGAGAGAGAGACTAAGAGAGAGAGACAGAGAGAGAGACTAAGAGAAAGAGAGAGAGAGACAGACAGAGAGAGAGACAGACAGAGAGAGAGAGAGAGACAGACAGTCAGATAGACAGACAGTCAGATAGACGGATAGACAGACAGACAGACAGAGCAACTGACAACAGACATACAGACAGAGAGATACGGACAGACAAACAGAGAGACAGACAGTCTCTTGGAGACAAACAGGCAGACAGACACTGTTCCGCCGCTTTGGTAATTATGGGTGTAGCAGAACCCGCGCCGTCGGCAGAGGGATAGTTACAATCACTACTACTCTTTAAAAGTATGGGTATGTGTGAACCCGCGCCATCGGTAGTGTTTATGTAAATTATCATAATCAATTAATTCTGATGTTTTGTCATGTACACACTAAAAATTTGCAGACAGAGAGCAAATTAGGTGTGTGAGAGATACTTAAAATTTCAAAACGATACCTTTAATGGTTCCAGAGTTACAATGATTTTAGTGTGTCTCTGGGTACAGGTGAACCCAGGAAGCACGGCAAAGGTTAAAGTGTAACTAAACAAGCAAAAAGGAAAAACATCGTTCAGCAACCTTTACACTTTGATATGAAGAAGGGCCTCATATACTGTCGAACTGCGAATTTTTTTTTTTTTCTCTCACTCTGACACTGTTTGACGGACATGTGAAGTGCGCGCCAGGAACGACAATCTTCTTAGTTTACCTGATTAATGCCCTTAATTTTTGGTTCTGGTACTTTCAGTTCCGGCTGTTGTCATCAATCTACCAAAATAAAAGATCAAACGGAGTTTTCGATTTTTATTTCATGGTTCAGAAAAATATTGCTTATTTTCTGAAGTCAACCGTTTTAGCGAATCTTTCTTTGATTCTTAAAAGTCATTTCAGATTTTTGAAAAATAGTTAACGGTTAGTAATTACCAATATATCGTAAACAAACATATCGATAGGTTTTGGTAAGAAGACACAAGTGCGATGAATGTGGTACCAGTATTTTTGTGGTAAGTAAGGATGCATTTCTTTGCTGTAAGCACATTTACAATGCACATTTAATCTGTTTAGCAACATAAACGAAAGCATGGTACAGTGCCGCTTGTTTGTGGTCTATCTTTTCGCGGCAGATGCGTAACAATTAGGGTCTCAGTTGGAAAAAGCTGCTCGGAACCAGAGCAGATTTGGCTTGGGTTCTTTGAGTGTGAATGATCGACGAGTGGCTTGACATTTTTAACGAATCATTACTGTAGCCTACTTGAAACCATCATCTGTTTCTGAATTTGTCATCAGTTATGATTGAGCAGTCTCATAGGAATCGTCCATAAAATGTTAAACCGAAAAAGGGCAGACGATTCTGAATCACACAGGCTGCTGTACAAAATCAGATCTAAAACGATATTTTGAACCGCGACGTCTGCGTAAATGCCCTACCTTGTCCTGGTCATGTGTATACACATCATGCAGCTTCTATTGGGAAGATCAGTATTTTATATTAATCACAAATACAAGATTAGAAATACATGTAGTTCTGAAGATCGCCTTTGATTTCAGTTTCAGCGGCAAACTAGCAGATCTGTCCAAACCGGCATCGTTTCATGGTTGAAACTTGAATAATCCCAAATAGATCTGAGTGGGGGTAAGTTTTATAGTATTTCAATTTTTTACGGCAGTTTTATTTAAAGATAGTGTAGTGGATGTCTCTGGTGAAGACTACAGTTATATGAATTTTTTGTTGTAATATTAAAATGATTGTTCTTTATTTACACAATTGAATAATTTGTATTTATTTGTTTGCAGATGACGGCATACTGAGTGCTCCAAGAACATACGCCTGCTGGCATTTTGTGTCTTTTCTGAAGACGTCGAGGCAAGCAGAAGTCACGGTCCTGGCCACACACACACAATGACATGAACAAGAAATGATATTTTTTCATGGGCATATCCAGTATTAAAACTTTATTACCATGCAAACGCAACGATTAGAATTTAGAGAAGGTCATCGGTCACACACACACACACACACTGGGCGGATCCGGAGGGTTCCGGACCACTTAGGAGCCGGCCTTTGTATTCTAAGTGACGATTTTGGAAAGAAGTTGGCTAATTAGTTTGCTCAGGTTGCGCCAGATCGATCAATTGTCCTTGTTGTGATTCAAATTTTTCTTCTTAATATATTTACTTTTTTGGAAGGAGTATTAGGGGATGTTTCTTGGCTCAGATTGATCCATTTTCCTTGTTTTTATCAACATTTGTCGGACCCCCCCCCCCCCCCCCCCCCCTCCCCAAGGAGGTTGAACGCTTCGCGTCTTCAACTAAACGCTTCGCGTCGTCAAATTGTCCCTAAAAGAAATTTGGAAACTCCCCCTTAAAAATGATGTGATCCGCCCTTGCACACACACAAACACACACAAATAGAGAAGTAATAAATGGATACAGTTTTTCTTTATTTAAATTACAATCAGATGTGGTCGTAGTACAGGCACTCTAAACAAAACCTAGCATGATATACCACTTGTGTGATGTTTCGGTCAATATCTTTATTTTCCTTTCAGAAATACATTGGCGTTTTGAATGTCAAGGGAAGTGATACAAATGCTGCAGCGGCCTATCAAGAACGCGAAGGCAAACAAGGTAAATACCTACTTCTGACATTAGTTTACTTAATATTAACTCTTTCTATACTGGCCATTATCTCCCCAGTCTCTCCCCAGAAACTGGCCATTGCATGGGTTTGCAAAACAATTCTCAAAAATAAACAAAATCTAAACAACGAATTCGTAATCGTCTTGTGTCGTCTTTGTATTGGTGAGTACAGTAATCCTTTGTTTTTTTAAAAATAAACAAAACAAGATGCAGCCTTCAAACTCATAGGTTTTATTGTGAATATATTGCTAAAACATATGCCAAAGTTTGGTTTCATTAGTTGTGAAAAAAAATAAAAATATGATGTCCAGAATTTATGGGTATATTTTACGCAATACGAAAAAGGGGGTATGTATTTTGACTTAGAAGCATTTTTTCTTATGAAGGCTCTGTTTGCAACAAAACTGTTTCTGTTTACTTGTATGAAGATTGTGCTTACACAAAAACATAACAAATACCAACTGATTTTCCATTTGGTGGTCATGTAAGCATTGTGAACATGTCCGAAAAATCTGATCACACACCATGTGGTCGACATGCAGACCTGAACGGCCAGTGTATGGTGGCAGAGTTGGAAAATAGGAAAAGTCTTGATGCCAATCCTTCATCAAAAACCGAAGAAAATCGTCATTGTAATAAGTTTGCTTTATTCTAAATCAAACAACTAGGATAGATGACAGACACAACGACAAACACATTCACGGCAATTCTACTGTAAAACATACACAATGCTCACGTTAACAAGCTGGCCCTTACAATGTGCCCATCGTGCATGAAGTGTGGCTTTGGTCGGATCAGTAGCCGTGCTTTGTCTGCGATACTAAACATGAAATTTTGTTAAAGCGACGATTTAGCAATGTTGTTGTTGCTGCTGCTGCTGTCTGTTCTTGTCACGACATCTCGTTTTTTCCCTCCTGATTCTGAGAAGAAGCTGTTTAATTGTGATATCAGGCCTAGGAACCCCTGATTTTCACTTGGAGCATTCTCAAAGAAACTTAGCGTATGTTAAGAACAAGAAGGGCAAAGCCCATACGACTCACATGCTTGACCTCGACCTTTACATGACCTTGACCTTCAGGGTCAAGGTCAAATAACTAAACCTAGCAATGACATCATACACTAAGAACTGCTTTACACATTTTTCCTACCAAAATACATGTGACCTTGACCCAAGGTCATCCAACACAAAGCTGTTAATTCAAGACAGGAAGTACAATGGTGCTTATTGGCTCTTTCTACCATGAGATATGATCACTTTTAGTGGTTCACTACCTTATTTTGGTCACATTTCATAAGGGTCAAAGTGACCTTGACCTTGATCATATGTGACCAAATGTGTCTTATGATGAAAGCATAACATGTGCCCCACATAATTTTTAAGTTTGAAACAGTTATCTTCCATAGTTCAGGGTCAAGGTCACTTCAAAATATGTATACAATCCAACTTTGAAGAGCTCCTGTGACCTTGACCTTGAAGCAAGGTAAACCAAAGTGGTATCAACAGATGGGGCTTACTTTGCCCTATATATCATATATAGGTGAGGTATTCAATCTCAAAAACTTCAGAGAAAATGGGAAAAATGGGAACAATAGCTGTTTTTTAGACAACATTTATGGCCCCTGCGACCTTGACCTTGAAGCAAGGTCAAGATGCTATGAATGTTTTTTGGGGCCTTGTCATCATACACCATCTTGCCAAATTTGGTACTGATAGACTGAATAGTGTCCAAGAAATATCCAACGTTAAAGTTTTCCGGACGGACGTCCGGACGGACGGACGGACGGACGGACGGACGGACGGACGGACGGACGACTCGGGTGAGTACATAGACTCACTTTTGCTTCGCATGTGAGTCAAAAATGAGTGTAGGCTACTCCACACTTTGTCTTTTGTTGTTCGTTGTCGTTGCATGTCTACCGTTCCACAGCCACCTACTATAGCTCATGGGGTCTATGTCGACCAAAAGAATGGGATTCACTGTAGGTCGAGTTCCTGTTGGTGGATTCTCTGTATACCTAAGACTTTAAAATTGGCAATCTTGTATACAGGGAATACCACAGGGTGTAGTTCCTGTAGCGTTTTGCTAATATCAATGAAAGTCACGTGATGCTTAGCGACATCGTTAGAATTTGATGGTTTTTTTATCTTTTTTTGATATTTCTTAGAAATTCGAGTATGGTTTGCAAGTTTTATTGAAAAACTGCACCCTGTGGGATTCCCTGTATACTAGATTGCCAATTTTAAAGTCTTAGGTATACAGGGAATCCACCTACAGGAACTCGACCTACAGAGAATCCCACTCTTTTGGTCGACATAGACCCCATCAGCCCTACTATAAGTGCAAATGACGTATTTCCACAAAAGACTGCTTGCAGAGAATCATGTGATGCCAATGACAGGTAAGGACATGTGGTAATACATACTACGTTTTGGAACCAGGGAAAAAGCAGCACAAATTATTTATCAACCAAATTGATTGACTTGTGCACCACGACAAAAGTTTTCTTTGATCCATAAAAGGTCTTTTGCCAGAAAAATTGCTCTGAACATCAAGTACCCTGCAAGTTGTCACACATTTACATTATTGAAATAAAAAGAAAACACACCAGTAACCAGGTTAGGTACGTTAATATCTATAATCAATATCTCGGCACGTTACTGCCTTCTTCGGGATGGTAAGCTGAACATTATTGAACAAAATAATCGGTTTAGACTGTATACTTTGATTCCTGAACGAAGAAGCAGAGGTACTGCATACAACTAGGACTGTAATATCAGCTTTTGCCTGAAACACACACACATACACTTATAAAATTAATGCAATGTCATTGTATGAAGCCAGAACATTCACTAACTTACATAGTTGGTCACACAATTACCCATCACTGAACAATAAATCGAAGTCGGGTGGATTCAATGACTAAAGCAGTAAAGGCTTTGAAAAAACCCTCATCACAAAACATCCCCCCCCCCCCCCCAAAAAAAAAAAATAAATGAAATAAAACAGGTTGTGTATATATAGCGCAGTAAACACCATGCAGACCTGTACAAGCAAAGATTTGACAGTGATTATCCTTGTTTTATATAGCACACATTTTCTAGTTTTAATCTCTCTCTCTCTCTCTCTCTCTCTCTCTCTCTCTCTCTCTCTCTCTCTCTCTCTCTCTCTCTCTCTCTCTCTCTCTCTCCTCTCTGGAAAGTAATTTATTGACCTGTGGGTTATTTGCGTTTGTATACACATTGGTGATTCGTAAACTATGTTGAAAGAGATTGTCAAACAATATTATATGGGGTGTCTTAAAAAAAATGTATATCAACAAAATCTGTCATTATTATCAGGCACACGGTTTTAACAAAGCTATGTCACGGAATGCAACATAAGTGGCTTAAAAAGTCGTGTTTTTGTGTGTGCAGGATATTCGCTAGGACAGGACCTCAAGCTGAACCAGCACAACAGCGATGCATTCTTCCATGGCTTCCACAAAAGTCTTTCACCTATAGCGGGCATTGCATACAGATAGTCCAAAGAGGGTTAGGGTTACCCTAACCCTCCTTTTTAAAAATTCTTTAGACCAATTATCCCTCTGTTCCCATGTTAAACATGGAATAATTCTGGACAAATGCGAGGACGTTAGTTTTTTTTTATTTTATTTTTTTTATCATTTTACTTATCATTAAAACTTGTTTAGATTTCGATTCGTAAACCATTTACAGTAATCTTTGTTCATCTTACCACAGTCACTTCGTTGTTTAGATTTATCATTAAATTTGTTACCATAATGCAGGAAAAATGTAGAATAAAACCTTTTGGTAGAAGATATTTCCTGTGTCAAAAGTTAATGCTTATTCTGGGTGCTCCAAACTAAGTTATTTTGACTGCCTTATTCGAATTCATTTCCAAGACAGGGCTGAGAAGTGGAGAAGCTTAGGAGAATATCGTAAAAATTGTCTGGGTGTTTATGCAAAACTTTCGAATATGTCAGATTTTACTTTAGAGATTTTAAATACTGTTAACTGACAGAAATGCTATAACTTCTACACCAATTGACTGGATAACTTCATATTCAGCATACTTAAACTTGATTTTATGCATGTGCAGTTCACAAAGTGGCAAATTTGTAGGTTAAATCATCTAACTTTTGCAATCACCAATGACACCAACGCTTTCGTGTCTGAGGATTGCCCTGAACCTAGCTGTAACTGCATGCTTTCTTCAGGTCATCGATAGCCTGGGGGTTGAAGGGGATGTTTTTACATACTCAGACATTCAAAATAATCAAAAAGGTAAAAGCCTGAAGGGTTTAAATTAGGTAAAAATGGCTACCGCTCAATGTCAAAACTCGTTCTGTTTAGTCGACCCCCGAATTTGGAGAAAAAAATTAAAATTGCACAAAAGTCAGACCATTCAATTTACAAAATTGCCACTTACTGGAAAGGCAGAACATAAACTGAAGTTAATGAATACCATATATAAAATAATTGGTTCAACAGATGCAGAAGTAATTTGCATGGTTGTGGGTGTCCTTTTTAGGGGGGGTCAAACCCTGTAGAAGAGACGATTTTCTTTAATTATCAATCCGTAATATATTGTTTGTTATGCATAGAAGATTAACAATGACAAATACTTCAAGACTCCTCATTGATCTTAAGAAATGTTGTGGGGTTTTTTGTTACTGACTGATTCACTTTCTATTCACTTTACTCTACATAAGTCACGACAAGAAAAGCAAGGGAGGTAATTTCTTCGGAAGAGGTAATTCTCTCCCCTCAGAACGATTGTTGTAGTTTGTTTGATTTTGTTCCCTTCTAATACAGTACTCCCCGGTTAACGTCACTACCGTTTAAGGTCACACCTTTGATAACATCAATCAGGGTGTTGGTCCCGACCTAAAGCCTTCTTTGTAAGACTAAGAAAACCTCGCTTAGCGTGACCTCGGATACGGGAACACCTCTTTTTAGGTGACCCCCCGTTCTGGTCTCTGAATGCAGAGGACCACCGCTTAAGATCAAGCGAAACTGAAACGGAAAAAAATCTCCCAATTTTGCGACCTTGACCACAGGAGCTTGTATCCAACCACCTGTCCATAATTATTTACTCCTGCATGCTTATTATTTACTGCTGCATGCTTACCCTTACTACTACCATAGACCTATATAGGTCCCTGCTACTACTATTTATTAGTAAATGAATAATAATAAGTAGTAAACAGTAGTAGTAGACTGTATGGAATAATGAGTAAATAAATGGAATAAGGAGTAAATAATTATCGACCGGTGGTTGGATACAAGCTCCTGTGGCCTTGACAGAGGTTTTTTTCTCCATATGTGACCCTCCACCTTGGAATGAGTCGCATGTCACCTTTGCATGATTTTTAATATTTTTACATTTTCTAAAAGAGATTTTGAAACTCTATCCAGTGGAGAAATCCGTTTTAGAAAAGAGCGAAAACGTTTTGAGTTGTTCTGTCTCCGACAGTATTTTTAATTTTCTTTTAATTTCGTTTCGTTTATTCCAGTTGAAAGAATATGTACTTCTAGAAGTATAAGGGAGATCATTGTGCTTTGTAAATTTTTACTTAGTAGTTTCCCCTGAATCTGTCCTTGCCGGGACGGTTTCTCTCTTCCTCTCTTTAAAGAGGTCTGGTGGCCCACGAAGTGTGAGTAATTTTCATTTCTTTTAATAAAGGATCCGACTCTAGTATGATTTACATTGTTTTTGAGGTTGTAATCGTTTGTGTGATCGCTCTTGACACACATTTTTTGGTAGAGTAAGATTTGCAGTCTTCCACGTGGTTGTCGAGCTATTCCGCCATTTTTTCCTTGTTGTAGATCTGGTTTAGTTTTCTGAGTTTGTGATTTTGTTCATTTGAGAGTGTTGTTAGTGTTGTTGTAGGAATTATAGTAAAAGTAAGAAGCGTGCCGACTTCGGCCGATGTAGTGTTTTCTTGGTTTTAAGTTATGGTAAAAGAAAACGACTCGGAACGAAGGCCCCAGTGCTTCAGTTGTGTGCTTGGATAATTCGATTTTTTGTGTACCCCATTTGCCACCAAGCGTTGGTTTTTTTTGGTCGCGACTGCGGTGGTTTAGAGGTTGCGATTTTGTGTTTTGATTCTTTTCATATTAGTTTGTACTTTTTCTTATGGTTTCTTTTGTTTACATATGTTTCAGTTTTTTACCGTCTTCACTTCACTTTACTTTACAATAAAGAATCTTGGTAAAACTATCTGGGGCGTGAGCGCAAGAATCCGCGAGCCAGAATAGTAAAAAAACTTCGCCACTATGATGTCTCAAGAAAAGACTGCTCGAGCCCGAACCCTCTCCGTCACCAACCAACGACTGGCAGAGGTGGAACTCGAGCTGCAGATTGCAGAGGAACAGTACCAGCTGGCAAAAAGGAAAGCCTATCTTACCAAGGAACTGGCGGAGCTGAGCGCCCTCAGGCTGAGGGACGAGCCCAGCCTCCACACTGTTCAAAGAACGATCAAGAAGGAGCCCGCCCTCCAGGACTACTCCACGTCCACCACGCACGAACGTCGATGGCACGAGCCAAGATTGTCGAACGACGATGCCTACAGCCAGCCGTCTGACGCAACATCTCCCACTCTTTCCAGAGCCTCTTCCCGCCTCAATACACAGGGATCTGCAGTTGGACCCAGGCAGAACCACACGTCCCTACCAGTCCAGTCATCACATGACGCTGCCTCATTGTTTTGGATGAAGCGGGATCTCCTGACTCATCGATTGACTCCGTTCGATGAACGCCCGGAGTCATTCCACGTTTGGAAAGACTGTTTTACATCCATCATGCTCGACTTGGATGTCTCTCCTGCCGAGGAGCTGGACCTCCTGGCCAAGTACCTTGGACCAGAGTCCAAGAGGTATGCCCAGAGCCTGAGGTCTGCCAACATCGGGAATCCTCAGAGAGGACTCCAACTCCTCTGGAAGCGCCTGGACGAGCGGTTTGGCTCACCTGAGCTCATTGAGGCATGCCTGAAGGCAAGGCTGGAGGAGTTTCCACCTATCTCTAAAGATCAGCGCAGCCTCTACGAGTTGAGCGACCTCCTCGAAGAAATCTTGTCAGCCAAGATGAACCCTGTCCTCGCCCCTCTGTTTGCCCTTTACGACTCGTCTACAGGGGTCAACATGGTGGTACGGAAGCTTCCTCACCACCTCAGACAGAAGTGGGTCATGCGCGCAGCGACATACAAAAGCAATCACCACGTCCCATTCCCCCCCTTTGAGTTTTTTGTGGACTTCGTTAAAACTTGTGCCACAATTCAGAACGACCCGGCCTTCAATTTGGAGAACGACAAAAAGGCCAAGCCAGTGCTCTCCAGAAAGACCAACCTTGAAGCAAAACCCGAGTTTTGCCCAATCCACACAACCGCAAGGCACTCTTTGCTGGAGTGTAAAGGCTTCGCAGCAAAATCACTTAGTGAGAAGAAGGCAACCCTGAAAGAGAAAGGAGTGTGCTACAGATGCCTTTCTTCCACCAGCCACAGGGCAAAGGACTGCAATATGTCGGTCAAGTGTAGTGTCTGCTCTGGAAGGCACCACACCACCATGCATCAGGACAGACCATCAGCATCCCTGGATACCATCGAAAAGCATGGCGGGGAGGTGTCCGCAAAGTGCACCACCTTGTGCAAAGGGGGTCACCTGAGCAGATCCTGCGGTAAGGTGGTGAAGGTCAAAGTTTTTCCCCCTGAAAAGACCAAGGGGATCCAAGTTTACGCGATCTTGGATGACCAAAGCAATGCCTCCCTGGCAACGCCGGAGCTGATGGATCAGCTAGGCTCGTTCCCCAGTGAAATTGAATATCAGCTAACGTCCTGCGGCGGAACACAAGCAATGAGTGGTCGTCAGCTCCGGAACATCACTGTCCAGTCCACTGACGGAAGGTCCTTGACCTTGCCCCATGTACTTGAATGCGACACCATTCCAAGCGATCGATCAGAAATCCCTTCTTCTGAAGTGGCCCAACATCATGACCATCTCAAACGCATAAGGAAAAGAATCCCTCCTCTCGACCAACAAATCCCCATCGCACTGCTGATTGGACGGGACCTCCCTGAAGCCCACCACGTGCTGGAGCAAATTGTTGGCCCACCGAAATCGCCATTTGCACAACGACTGCCTCTTGGCTGGGTAATCATCGGGGATGTGTGCCTCAACAAAGTCCACAAACCATCGACCATCAGAGTTGCCAAGACGAGCGTCATTGGTGGAAGAAGGACCATTTTTGAACCTTGCCCGTTCAACTTGAAGGTCGACGTCGCCAAAGATGTCGGAGCTGAAGTTTTCCAGCGAACGCCAGAAGATGACAAGGTTGGGCTGTCCGTGGAGGACAAAGCATTTTTTGCTCTCATGGATGAGAAATTCAAGCTAAACGAAGAAAGGCGTTGGTCGGCTCCTCTTCCCCTGAGATCGGAAAAACCAATCCCCACCTGCAATCGCTCCCAAGCTGTCAGTCGTGCCAAGGCCTTGGAGGCATCACTGAAGAAGAACCCCGTAAAAAGAGAACACTTCTTCCAGTTTATGGAGAAGATCCTGAAGAGTGGCTCCGCTGAAGAGGTCCCCCAGGGTAAAGCTGGACACTGCTGGTACCTTCCACTTTTCGGAGTGTACCACCCCAAAAAACCTGACAAACTCCGCGGTGTATTTGACTCGTCAGCGACCTTCGAAGGCGTCTCTCTGAACTCGCTGCTGCTGTCTGGGCCAGACTTGACAAACAGCCTCCTTGGCATTCTGCTGAGGTTCCCCAGAGATGCAGTGGCAATAGCTGGGGACATAGAACAGATGTTCTACCAGTTTTTCGTTGACCAAGAACACCGAGATCTCCTACGCTTCTTTTGGTACCGAGGCAACAACTTTGACGCACCTCTCGTGGAACACAGGATGTGTGTCCATGTCTTTGGCAACAGTCCATCTCCAGCGGTTTCTACCTACGGCCTCCGGAAGAGCATTGCCCACAGTGCGCCAGATGTGAAGAGGTTCGTCGAGCGGGACTTCTATGTTGACGACGGGATCACCTCCGTTCCTGAAGTCGACCAAGCTGTCCACCTCATGCAGCGCACGCAAAGAAAGCTTCAAAAAACCGGCGGGATCAATCTCCACAAGGTTGTTTCAAATAGCAGGAGTGTTTTGGCAGCCTTTCCCAGAGAAGAACTGTCCACGGAGCTGCAAAACCTCCAGCCTACTGACCCCTTACCAACTCATGGATGTTTGGGTTTGAGCTGGAACTTGGAAAGAGATACATTTGACATTTCCCCCCAGGTTTCCAATGGAGACTTTTCTCGAAGAGGGGTCTTATCCACCGTCAACGGGATTTATGACCCTCTTGGTTTCCTCGCTCCAGCAACCATCAGTGGCAAGATTTTTCTGCGAGAGGTGTCTCCAGATGGCAAGGCCTGGGACAAACTCATCCCGGACAACTTCCACCACCGTTGGGAGCTGTGGAAGCAGTCCCTCCAAGACATCAAAGGGCTCGAAACACCTCGCATGTTTCTTCCAACATCCCTTACCCAGTCACCCGATGCTAAATACCACGTCTTCTGCGATGCTTCAGAGAAGGCTATCTCTTCGGTGGCCTACGTTCAGGTGCTCCATGAACCTGATTCCCCCCTCATTCTGAACCCGTCAATGCTGCTGACGCAAAAGAGTGGCGAAAGTCAACCTTTACCTGACTACAGCAACTTGAAAGACTGTTACAAACAACACTGGAAGCATGTTCAGGTACTGTCTAACGCCTTTTGGAAGAAGTGGAAAGAGGAGTACCTGCAGGAGCTACAGCAGAGGAGGCGGTGGATGCAGACTGAAGAGAACCTCAAGGAGAACAGTCTAATTCTTCTCAGGGACCCTTCGGTGCCTCGTAACAGTTGGCCGGTCGGTTTGGTGGTCCGCACCTTCCCAACTGACCGTGACAATCTTGTTCGGTCGGTTGAGATCCGAGTGATCAAAGACAATCAGGCCAAACTCTACGTCAGGCCTATCACAGAACTGATTCCTTTCTAGTAGGCCTACACTGATGACTGACTCGGTTGTGAACCACAGACTGAGAACAGCCAGTTACCGTCGCTACACATTTTTTGTTTGCTTGCCTACCTATTTTTGAGTGCAGGACTTCTTTCTTTATTTTACTACTGATTTCCTTTCCTGTCTTAATAGTGATATCGAGTAGATATCAGGCGGGGAGTGTTCTGTCTCCGACAGTATTTTTAATTTTCTTTTAATTTCGTTTCGTTTATTCCAGTTGAAAGAATATGTACTTCTAGAAGTATAAGGGAGATCATTGTGCTTTGTAAATTTTTACTTAGTAGTTTCCCCTGAATCTGTCCTTGCCGGGACGGTTTCTCTCTTCCTCTCTTTAAAGAGGTCTGGTGGCCCACGAAGTGTGAGTAATTTTCATTTCTTTTAATAAAGGATCCGACTCTAGTATGATTTACATTGTTTTTGAGGTTGTAATCGTTTGTGTGATCGCTCTTGACACACATTTTTTGGTAGAGTAAG
Organism: Littorina saxatilis; assembly: GCF_037325665.1. Lineage (NCBI taxonomy): Eukaryota > Metazoa > Mollusca > Gastropoda > Littorinimorpha > Littorinidae > Littorina > Littorina saxatilis. The sequence goes on along the minus strand of NC_090250.1, from coordinate 28,914,112 downwards.
ATTTGCAGTCTTCCACGTGGTTGTCGAGCTATTCCGCCATGTTTTCCTTGTTGTAGATCTGGTTTAGTTTTCTGAGTTTGTGATTTTGTTCATTTGAGAGTGTTGTTAGTGTTGTTGTAGGAATTATAGTAAAAGTAAGAAGCGTGCCGACTTCGGTCGATGTAGTGTTTTCTTGGTTTTAAGTTATGGTAAAAGAAAACGACTCGGAACGAAGGCCCCAGTGCTTCAGTTGTGTGCTTGGATAATTCGATTTTTTGTGTACCCCATTTGCCACCAAGCGTTGGTTTTTTTGGTCGCGACTGCGGTGGTTTAGAGGTTGCGATTTTGTGTTTTGATTCTTTTCATATTAGTTTGTACTTTTTCTTATGGTTTCTTTTGTTTACATATGGTCATGGCTCAGAAAAGGTGTCGAATTTGTGGGACACTTGAGTCACAAATACAAACTCTTGGATTACTTTCCATTTTGGGGTCCAGCAAAACTGTTTATGTGTTTAGTTGTGTCTGGGCAGTAACAATGTATTTTCATCAATTACTGCGGAATGAATTGCATTTTAAATTTTAACTGGAGTGTGTTACATAACACCGTGTCACACATTGTTTTCTAATATACAGTTAACAGTAAACCTATTACACAATAAAAGTTAACTGCATTAGTTAGTATCTACCTTGATCTTCATTTGTGAAAAGTGGCATTCCCCGACAGCAATAATCTGCATATCTAGGTACCCTAGGAATGTGTGTATGTTACATGAACACCAATAAACAAAACAACGATCAAACAAGTACTCAAAGAACTGAAAAGATTACTGTTTCAGCAGTCAATCAATTCTTAGTTCCACACACTTCATACGGACAGTCTGCAAAAAAAATCAAATCAGAACAAGATGTGAAAATGTATTCAAACAAAAATCAACTTTCTGTGTCTCACAACACAGACATTCAAAACTGCTAAATTCCTATTTATTTTACACACACAACCTTAGAAATACATGTAATGGGAAGAGAAACAAGTACATAATAGTAAAGAGTTGAAATGCATCAATGATACCGGACCCGTTATTCCCATTATCAGTTATCTGTCAAGTCATTCCTAAAAGTTTCCAATGAGTGTGTTACATTTCACCAAAAAAATCAAACTTTAGGACACTGTCAAGATATTCACATGAAAAATGCATGCAAAAGAATGAAAAATGAAAGAGCAAAACCATAACAACCTAACAATGATGTCTTATGACTTCTACCATGCTCCAATTCACAATACAGAGAAGATTTTCTCACTTTTGACACTGAGTGTGTTACATTTCACCAAAAAAGTCTTACTTCACATTATTTTGTAAGGTATAAAGCATATATCCATCCACTTGGTAATGAAAACAATACACTGTACAAAAAACTTGATAAACCCCCCAAAAAATCTTCAGGTTGAAGGCGGATTTTGAAGTTATCAAGAAAAATGCTGTTTATTCGCCAATGAGTGTGTTACAAAACACTGTCATAACATGAACAAAACGTTGTTCATATTCAGTGCATTCAGTTAATTGTGAAATTAATTGTAAGAATGACACCATGGTTGCTACACAACTATTGAAACTATTGTTGACACATTCCGACAGCAATAATCTGCATATCTAGGTACCCTAGGCAAGTGTGTGTGTTACATGAACACCAATAAACAAAACAACGATCAAACAAGTACTCAAAGAACTGAAAATTACCAATCCTTCAAAGTAAATTGTAACAAGAAGGGCAAAGCCCATACGACTCACATGCTTGACCTTGACCTTTACATGACCTTGACCTTCAGGGTCAAGGTCAAATAACTAAACCTAGCAATGACATCATACACTAAGAACTGCTTTACACCTTTTTCCTACCAAAATACATGTGACCTTGACTCAAGGTCAAGGTCATCCAAGGTCATGCAACACAAAGCTGTTAATTCAAGACATAGGAAGTACAATGGTGCTTATTGGCTCTTTCTACCATGAGATATGGTCACTTTTAGTGGTTCACTACCTTATTTTGGTCACATTTCATAAGGGTCAAAGTGACCTTGACCTTGATCATATGTGACCAAATGTGTCTCATGAGGAAAGCATAACATGTGCTTTTAAGTTTGAAACAGTTATCTTCCATAGTTCAGGGTCAAGGTCACTTCAAAATATGTATACAATCCAACTTTGAAGAGCTCCTGTGACCTTGACCTTGAGGCAAGGTAAACCAAACTGGTATCAAAAGATGGGGCTTACTTTGCCCTATATATCATATATAGGTGAGGTATTGAATCTCAAAAACTTCAGAGAAAATGGGAAAAATGTGAAAAATAGCTGTTTTTTAGACAACATTTATGGCCCCTGCGACCTTGACCTTGAAGCAAGGTCAAGATGCTATGTATGTTTTTTGGGGCCTTGTCATCATACACCATCTTGCCAAATTTGGTACTGATAGACTGAATAGTGTCCAAGAAATATCCAACGTTAAAGTTTTCCGGACGGACGGACGGACGGACGGACGACTCGGGTGAGTACATAGACTCACTTTTGCTTCGCATGTGAGTCAAAAAAACACTCTAATTCAAAACAATAAACGCAGACATCCTTTTCTGTTTACTTGATTCATTCCTTACTTTGTTCCAGCAAGATTTAAATAATTTTCAAGATAACTGTACAAACTATTGGAGTGTGTTACCTCTCACGATGTGCGAGTGGTGTGAGTAACACACTCAACACTGTTCCTAAAAATCAAACCTCTAATTCAAAACAATAAACGCAGACATCATTTTCTGTTTACTTGATTCATTCCTTACTTTGTTCCAGCAAGATTTAATTAATTTTCAAGATAACTCTACAAACGATTGGAGTGTGTTACCTCTCACGATGTGCGAGTGGTGTGAGTAACACACTCAACACTGTTCCTAAAAAAAAAACCTCTAATTCAAAACAATAAACGCAGACATCATTTTCTGTTTACTTGATTCATTCCTTACTTTGTTCCAGCAAGATTTAAATAATTTTCAAGATAACTGTACAAACGATTGGAGTGTGTTACCTCTCACGAAGTGCGAGTGGTGTGAGTAACACACTCAACACTGTTCCTAAAAAAAACCACTCTAATTCAAAACAATAAACGCAGACATCATTTTCTGTTTACTTGATTCATTCCTTACTTTGTTCCAGCAAGATTTAAATAATTTTCAAGATAACTCTACAAACGATTGGAGTGTGTTACCTCTCACGATGTGCGAGTGGTGTGAGTAACGCACTCAATGTAAAAAAAATATATTTCTTTTTCCTGTAATTTATTTCATTACATTGGCATGAAAACAAAGCACAAGGTGAACTGTATGGAAAGACTATAGAAAAGGCCAGAAAAAACACATGCAATGACATGAACGCTGAATAACTTGGGAAATTGGTTGAATCGTCTGAAACATATGTCTTTAAAAATCAAAATAAAGAAAAATCTTTGTCCTAAAAAATGCAAATTTTATCAAAACAAATCACAATAACACTTCTAACTTTCAGATGGAAAAAAAAGGAAGTAAGTTGTTATTTAGTGAAAATAACAGTGTTTCAAACTGCAGGTGAGTACGTTACATACAACGAAAAACCAGTGGTTTTTACCTTGGCCGTTTACGTCCATCTCCTCCATGCCACACTGAGTTCTGAGTTCGAGACAGTCAATGCAACTTTGTAGCAGACGATAGAACAGTTGTTTCCATCGTTGGAAGTCAGGAACATGTCGATAAACAACTTTGATTTACGTTGTTACTTTTCGCGGTAACACGAAAGTACACAACAACGAACTTAAGACTTATTTTCATTGCTTTGTCTTCTGTGTTTGTGCATATTTTTTGTTTTAAGTAGTAGATTGTTCTTTCTTGTCCAAGTTTATCGCTTAGTTCAACGTCTGTCATCATTATTAAAAGCGCGGCAAAAGCTAAAACTGCCTACGTGACTCCAAACACGAAAAGTAACATACTCACCGTTGGATCTAAACTTGATCTCAGCCGACTGTTGGGGTGAGGTACTGGTTATCGTGCAGTATGTAAACAATAACTAACACCTTCTCTTTCCATCTCCATCAAGTTCTTATCCAAGCAATGTGTGTAGTACGCACAAATACGACGTTTCGACACCAAGTAAAAAAGTGTCCCAACTTCCGGCCCAAAAATCGACGTAAATTCACTCTACTATTGCGCCTTGCTCGAAAACAAAGTCATCAAACCTTTCGGTTTCTACCAGAATAGTAACTGTATTCATATCTGCACCCCGTGTCAGTACTTTCAAAGGTAGAATAAACCATAACTGAGCGTGTGGGGCGTTTGAATGGGGCAAGAGTGGAGTTCGACGCCATTTCTGAGCCGTGACCATATGTTTCAGTTTTTTACCGTCTTCACTTCACTTTACTTTACAATAAAGAATCTTGGTAAAACTATCTGGGGCGTGAGCGCAAGAATCCGCGAGCCAGAATATGAGTTATAAGCCTGTGTCTAAGGTGATCCTCACTGACACTGATACCTTACACCCCCGGACGTTTTAAGGACCGTTTTGGTTACTTTTTGGCGTCACGTTACGTCTCCATAGCACTACGTGTCGATATCACTATTTTGTGAAAAACCAATGTACTGTAGCGCTACGTGTCAATACGGCGATACGTGTCGATAGCGCTACGTGACAATAGCAGTTAGTACTACTAAACTGCAGACACTTCGCTTTGCCCTGTGTGCATATGTATTTATATTGTATTTAAATATTGTATATATGACATTCACCTCACCCTCACCTACGCCTGTGACCCCGTCTGGGGTATAGGCCGCCAATCAGCTCCCTCCATGCATCTCTGTTTTGGGCGAGTCTTTCCATATATGACATTAGAGTTTCTTAATTTCCCTTATCAGAAGAATGAATGAACGAAAACAACTGCACTACGGCGAAACTACCGGAATGTTCCAGAACCCAAGGGAGGTAACTCTTGCTTTGTATCCATGTAAAGGAGGTGACTCTTCTTATGAGAGCATACATTATCTTTCTTATTGGGTGTTGAGAGTTGAAGTTCTGGTTCTGCTGCTCCATAGAATTTGTCCGAAAATAACTGTGTTAGGGGTGGCATAGTAAGAGCCCCTTTTAGTGACCAAAGCTTTTTTCTCTAGCAATTCCCTTGCTACTGACCAGCCTGATTTGCGACGATCAACTTTGTCTGATGTGTATCAGAGACTGTGTCTATGTTATGCAGTGTGTGCTCGCTATGATACCCTTTTCTTTCGCAAATATGAACATCAGAGCAACGAATCTCCGCCGATTCCGGCTTGCCGATCACTGGCATCTGATCATCAAATGAAACATCTTTTTCATCGAATGTATGTAAATGATCATAATATGATTGTACTTCCTTTATTATTGCATGTCTAATTTTTCCAAATTACAAAAATATTCACCGTCCGAAATCCATTTTATACGGGTTCTTATAATCATTCCGTCAATTTTCTTTTGTCGAATTGCAATTGATTCCTGTCTTTTCTTTTCCAAAATAAACAAAATATTTTCACTAAAAGTTGTCTCTAAATGTTCAATTTCGTCCACCAATTTACTTTCCCGCTGTACACTTTCTTTCTTTCTAAAGGATGCTTATGTCAATTTGTTGCCAACATGTGTAAATACATCGATCCGTGCAAATGGAAACAAATATGAAACGTTTGTTCAGTCACACACCACTACATTTTGAGTTGTTGTTAATGGGTCTGTGATTATATAGCCTGCTGTTTCCCAAAAGCTAATTATCAACCCAACATCCTCCATTCTTCTCTCGTTTACCATTGTCCCCAGATACATCAGCAAGCAAAGTGCAAAAGCAAGCAAAACACTTAAATGGTTTTGTCTCTCGCTGCGTGCACATTGTTCTCAGCTACGAGCTGTCTGCTTTGTCATTCGACAAACAGCGTGCATGGCGTCCATCAGGAAAATTTTCCATTTATATGTAATATTTTAATTGACAATAAAGTGCTGTTATTGTTATTAGTATGTCACAGGTGGAGAGAGAGAGAGAGAGAGAGAGAGAGAGAGAGAGAGAGAGAGAGAGAGAGAGAGAGAGAGAGAGAGAGAGAGAGAGAGAGAGAGGGAGAGGACGTGTAAGGACAATTTACTTTTCCAATGGATCGATTGCTTAGTAGTTTTACTTTTTTGCTTTGACTGGTTTTCGTGTGCAAATAGGCCTTATAAGTCTGCACCAAAAAAGTCGACATAGTTTAATTTCAAAGCGGCAGTTATCGTCCAGACGATGTTCACAAAAGTTTTGTTAATGAATCAAATTCACTAGCAAACGACGGATACTTTTTAAAGAGAGAGAGAGAGGGAGAGACCACCCATTGCACTCCGGTTGGACCGTACATAAAGAGAGACAAGACAAGACAAGACAAGACAAGACAAAATCTTTATTATCGAGGGTAATAGATAAGCAAGAATATTGCTTTTTTACATCCAGCCCTCGCCATAATATAGGGTCAACAAGAACAGAAAACAATATAATAATATGCACATACATTTTAAATGAATTGATGAACCATTCAGCACATGTTTAGTTGCATTATGTGCGACATATAATTTCTTTTGAAGCTGTCTGTGTTTGCTTTATGCTTAAGGAAAATAGGCAGTGAGTTCCATAGGACCGCACCTGAATATAGAAGGCTTGATTTCAAAAAGGTCAATACGTGGAGTCGGTGTTATGATTTTTAGTCTGTTATAGTTCAAAATAATATTATCACGTAATGTCTCCGGTGCATATCCTGACATCACTTTATGCATTATAACACCTTTATTATACATTAACCTTTTTTGAAATGGTAATACTTGCACATTTTTATAAGGCCAAAAAAAAAATAGGTCTGTTTACGGTAACCCGACCGACCCTATTTTTTTCGCGCGACCCTAGACTTTTTTTTGGCATTTGGGAAACAAAAAAAAATCTTGGTTTTTTTTGCAAAATAACGTAAAAATATGGTTTTTTGGAGGAAAAAAAAAAAAAAAATCCCGACCTACCGACCCTATTTTTTGGGCCTATGTTACCGTAAACAGACCTATTTTTGTGTGTGTGGCCTAATCAGATTCTGAAGGAGTGTGATTTTTTTTAGCATAATAAGCTTAACTGCTCTTCTGTGAAGACTGGCTAAAGGTTTCAAAACATTAGCACTTGCACAATGCTATACAGTGGATGCATAATCAATATTTGACAAGATGTGATTGTAAAAAAAAATCTTTCGCGAGTGGAGATTCAAGAAATGTTTTTTTTTTTTATAACTGATATATTTTTGGGGAAGCAATCTTACAGATGTAATCAATGTGATCATGCCATGATAAATTATTATCAATCTTTACACCAAGGACTTTATGGTGAGACACTTCTTCCAATACTTGATTTTTAATATAAAGAGGTGGAATGCTCGATAATAGATTTTGTCGTTTCTGTCTTGTGGTTATTAGCATAAATTTTGTTTTTGTATGGTTAAGAGACAAATGATTTAACTCTGACCAATTCAGGAGTCGATTGGCATAGCAACCAGTATCGGGATGCGCAGTATCGACACTGTAATTTCGAGGTCCGACCAATGAAATGAAAGAGTTTTGAGTCTGCGCATCTCGATACTCGATACTGGTAGTCTCGAGACTATAGTCTCAATACTCATTCTCGATACTACTGGGCCTTTAGGCGCACCAGGGTGCTGTTCATCCTCGAGATCAGAACTGATTTAACCAATCGTTTTGTAGACACTTGATACTGAACTAGGGCGGCATAGCCACAATCCTCGATAACACGGATTGGTTCATTTCCATACTCGATACTCGCAGTATCGAGATCAGACCAATGAAATGAAGGAGTATCGAGTCTGCGCATCTCGATACTGCCAGTATCGAGTGTGCCAGTATCGAGGGTCGATCTCGAGAACGTGGGCCTTTTGGCGTTCCATACATTGTGAACAAATGCAGTGCGTTCAGTTTCATTCTGTGAGTTCCACAGCTTGACTAAATGTAGTAATTTCGCCTTACGCGACTTGTTAACTCTATGTCTCTCTCTCCGTCTCCTCTCTTTATCTCTCTCTGTCATGATCAGTTTGTCTGTGTCTATCCTCTCTTTCTATGTCTGTCTGTCTGTCTTACCTCACCTCCCCTCTCTCTCTCTCTCTCTCTCTCTCTCTCTCTCTCTCTCTCTCTCTCGACCCTCTCTCTCTCTCTCTCTAATGCAGCCGATGGTCTCTGTGTCAGTGTCAGTATGTATGTCAGTGTGTGTCTCTCTCCGGATCTGCCCATTATCACGTCATTGAGTTTCAATTGGCGGGAAGTCTTTTATGGGGCCTAAAACTAAACTCTGATCTCCTCGGATAAGATCATTTTTTTCTACTGAAATTGATCTTATCCGAGGATCGGTTAACGTGTCCCTCGGATAAGATCACGATTTTTTTTGGTCCCAAGGGGGGTCACCTTATCCGAGGAGTACTGTAAGTATTATTTAAAATAGATCTTTACATCTTGATGTGAAAGGCGCAGTACCCCCCTCCCCCCAGGATGTTAAATTCTAGGTTGTGTCCATGTAAAATCCTGATCCTAGTCAAGATCCGAGTTGGTTTTTCCTGCAACTGTGCCTCTTTATGCCACTCAATTAGACATACTTTGCAATCCATAATTGCACGAAACTAAGTACAGGAAATACGTTGTTGTCGTGTTTTTAATATTACATAATGAAATAAAAAATGTCACAACTGGTTTCGTGTTGGGCTTTCTCTCTCTGTCTGAATCTCATAATTACTTCCTTCTGAGGCCTGAAATGTGTTGCAGGCATTGTTCAGCTTACATTTATTGTTACAATTTTTGTGGATATGTTATTAAGTGTGTCTGTGTTTCTATCATTCGTTATCAGTGTGGTTAAAAAAAAAGCACACGTCAAAGTAATTTACCCTTCATCATTATCAAAACATGCAGATACAGGTAATAAA
>NC_090250.1:28857629-28900129 GCF_037325665.1 Littorina saxatilis | reverse complement strand
CTGCTGATACCGGCAGTAACAACCGCAGTAACTTTCCGTTTGGAAGCGGAGAACGCAGCCGGTCCGCATACGATCAACTGGCGAAGTGCTGCGTCCAACGTGCGTACGGTCTTCGTCATCAGCGCCTCGGATCGCCTGTCTTTCCCCTTCTGCCTGTACCGCCAGGTCACCGCTGACGTCACGGTGACCTACTCCCATGACGGAGGCAACAGTGACGTCAGAGTGAAAGTCGACAACACGCAGAATCTGACGTTTTCCACCGGGGCGGCGTACGGAGGTGGAGCCAACTGGAACGTGTTCCAGTCGGCCTCTTTCAGCGGGGTGACTTTGAACCGGGGTATCCAGAAGCTGGCCCTCACTTTCCAAGGCCTCGACACCTACGGTATTGAAATCGACTACGTTGACGTCAGCGTTGATGACGACTTCGTCACTGATGACGTGTTCCGCTGCAAGCTGTTGCTGGGTGCAGAGCCGAGTTTTGAGGGAGTGGGTGGGGGAGTGAGCGCCGGGCACTTAGAGCAGCACAGTTACCACACGCCGTGCCCTGAAGAGGACAACGTTCATCTGGCCGTCTACCATGACACGGTGTCGCAGTACACCCTCAGAGTAAGCTTGTGGTTGTTGTTTTTATTGTTTTATTCTTAATTCGTTGTTTCTTTGTTGTTTGTTTCTTTCTTTGATTATTCGTGTGTGAAGCCAAGTTTATTATCTGTATCATACGTGTGTCTGTCTGTCCACTTTAAAAACCAACGGGCCGAAGAACCTGTGGTTGTGATGTTTTGTTTTGTCATGAATTAAACGTTTCAACAACTTACTATTCTTGCTGGTTTTTTTTTAATTCTGATTTTTTTTTTTAGAACATTAGTAGTCTATCTGGTTTTTTATTTTTTTATTTCTGTCTTTCCTTCTTCCTTTTTTATGTGTCTTTTTTTTTAAAGCAACTAATTAACCCATTTGTGACATGTATAGGCAACCAACCCCCTGTACCGTTCCATGTACGACAACAAAACCCACGACACTTCCACCTGTCCGAACCTTGACGCAACTTACTGGCGTTTTGATGACGTAGACGCTGATACCGCACTGAATAACGTCATTCACTCTTCTGCTGTGGCCCAGAACAACGCCACTCTCACTGGCTACCTCGTGCAAAATGACGTCACTTACAACGTGAAGTATGTCGTCACCTTTGACCTTAAGGTAAGTCGTTTTGGACTTAATTAGTTCCGTGTTATCAATAAATGTCATGGGCGTGTGTGCGCTTAAGTCGCATTTTCTTTTGCTGTTGCTGCTGCTGATGATGATGATGATGAGGAGGAGGACGACGACGACGACTGATGATGATGATGATGATGATGATGATGATGATGATGATGATGATGATGATGATGATGATGATGATGATGATGATGATGATGATGATGATGATTTCAGGGTTTCAAGAAAGGATTCATTGACGCGGACATCCACTCCATCCTAAAGGCTACGTTCAACCAAGGCGCTTCCTCGTCCACGAACATCAAAGTCACTTACGAGGGCAGAAGCGGGCAGCCGGTACTTCTGGACGAGTTTGTGGTCTCTGGGAGCACCGTGACCAAATCCTGGGACATACCGGATATGACGTGGTCGGAAGATCACTTGAACTTCCTGAACATCTACGCCAGCGATGAGGACACAATGGTGAACGACTTTCAGCTGATTCGGGGCTACATGGGGCCTGACCAGCCTGTGGACATCTTTAATTCAGATGAAGTGCGACTTCAGGTAATGTGTATTGAAGATAAGTCGAAATTGAACAAAAGACACGCGTGCATACTTAATCGCATCCTCTATCCCTAGTGTGAGTGTCTGGCTGTGCAGGGTTTTAATAGCGTATGTCTACACAATTTTAACGCAGTCTCTAAATCCTTACGTTAATACGGCTGTGCAGGGGTTTGTGAGTGACTTCTGGTGGCGGCGACCAGTGGGAGAGAGCTTGACCGTAGTGGTCAGGGGTCAGCAGTTCAAGAACCTGTCACGCGTCGCGCTGTACGTGCAGACCCCGTGGAGCGGCGTCAACAGCTATCAGCAACTTTTAGTTCTCTACCAGGTAGGACACGCACGCACGCGCACACACACGCTCACACACACTCTCGAGGATGTACGCACGCACGCAAGTAGACAGACAGACAGGCACGTAGACACACACACACACATACACACACACACACACACATACACACACGCCTGCGCGCGCACACACGCACACCCACCCTGAAATATCACAGTCCGAACGCGCACACACGCACGCACACCCACAGGTACAGACAAGCACGCATACGCACGTTCACACACACACAAACACACACACACACAAACACACTGACACAAACACACACACTCACACACACACACACACACACACACACTGAATCACACGCACACGCACGCGCGCACGAACACACACACACACACACACACACACACACACACACACACATACACACACACAAACATACCTCTTCAATATCATAGTCCTAAGAAAAGCACCGGCATAAAATTACAATAGTACATTGCTATCTACAGAAATACGAAATGTGATACTTTTATTTCATGCAAGTGTAAGCATAGGCACATAGAAGATGGCGCTATATATATCTCTGTCATAACGACTCAGTTTTACCGTGGATGTTTCCCCCACACAGGACGGAAACCAAGCACAGGCACATACAAGATGGCGCTATATTTCTGTCATAATGACTCAGTTTTACCGTGGATGTTTCCCCCACACAGGACGGAAACCAAGCATAGGCACATAGAAGATGGCGCTATATCTCTGTCATAACGACTCAGTTTTACCGTGGATGTTTCCCCCACACAGGACGGAAACCAAGCATAGGCACATAGAAGATGGCGCTATATCTCTGTCATAACGACTCAGTTTTACCGTGGATGTTTCCCCCACACAGGACGGAAACCAAGCATAGGCACATACAAGATGGCGCTATATCTCTGTCATAACGACTCAGTTTTACCGTGGATGTTTCCCCCTCACAGGACGGAAACGTTCGTCTGCTGCCGGTACCCTACTCCTCCCCGACCCCCGGCTACTGGATCCCCTTCGGTACCTCCGTCATCTGCGGCAAGTCCAACCCCGCTGACCTTCGACCCGCCGCCCCCATCAAGACCTTGACCTTCGTTCCGGAGACCTTGGAGATGACCTTGGACTACTACGACGGCAGCACCAGCAAGATAACCTTGGCCTACACGGTCTCGGAAACGGCGCTGAAGGTCACGGACATGACCTTTTCCCCCTCTACCCAGGGCCGACCTTTCGCGTCCTTCCGCTCCATGTTCGTGAGGTTCGGCAGTGCGGACTCTGACAGCGTGCAGAGCGAGCTGGAAGGCCCGGAGCACGTGCTGGGCGCGTGGGGCAACCTGGGTGGTAGAGAGTTCCTGGTCTTCAGGGCCGTGGAGTCTCACCACCTCACACACAGTCCCGACATCAGACTCACCATTGAGGCCTAGGGGGATGTTGGAAGGCCGGGATGATGATGTCGATAGGTCTAGGTAATGATGTTTGTACGATTAGTTGATGATGTCGAAAGGCTTATATAATATGTGATGATGTTGGTAGATTAAGGTGATGCTGTTGATGATCACCACGAGGGTGGCAAATGCGACTGTCTAAATGTAATACTAATTAAAATTCATACGAAAGTTTATTTGAAGAGAAGATCAAAGCATTTAAACACTTTTAAGTCCACGGGCGTATGAGGACAGGAACTTTGATGCAGCTGACCATTATAGAAAACGTTTCGTCGATCTGAAACTAATGAAGTTACTTCGTATTGCTATTTACTCTTGGCATGTGTCCTTTAATAATACAAGAATTTATAACGCGCACATATCTCACCACAAAGCGACTCAAGGCGCACTCATACACATTCGTTCGCATGAACAACTCAAGCACACTCATATTCACTTACGCATAAATTACATGAAGATGACAAGGCAACAACACAAACAGAGACACGGCACTCAAAAGTAAGCATGAAAAAGAATATAAAATTTCAAATAATAATTATGTACATGGCTATTATGATGATGAAATTATGATGCTGATCTCTTATTGTCAATGTCGATGTACAAGACAAAACAGTGTTAATTAAGTTTTCAACATTCAATAAAGTTTAACAACGCAATTGCACTAGCTTGTGCTTTGAAACAAAATCATTCCCTTTGTCTTGTCTTTCATTCATTCGGGTGTGTTTGTAAGGGTGTGTTTGTAAGGGTGTGTTTCTACTTTTCTTGTTTCCTTTCTTTCCAGTCTCTTTCTCGATTATATATAATAGAGTGCAGCTGGTTTTGTAAATAATAGTGTATTATAATAATAATAATGGTTCGCACTTCAGAGTGATGGTTTATGACACCACTACTTCTGTGGGTGAAACATTTAGTCTCCTTCCGTAAACTGCTTTTTCACCGCAAAGAATTCAGTGCACCATAAAATAACGGACGCATCGAAAGTAATACAATTCTCTTCAAAGTAAGAGCGAGAAGTAGGTCAAAGAAGCGTGACAAGCCCTACTACGCCTCCCTCCCTCTCTCCCCCTACCCCCTCCCTCACGCCCCCCACCCCTCGCCAGATCTTGACCTACATAACCCCCTGCGGGTAATCAGGACCAGGCGAGGGTGTGTGTGTGTGTGTGTGTGTTTCTGTGTCTGTGGGTCTGTGTCTGTCTGTGCCTGTCTATGTCTGTGTCTGTCTGTGCCTGTGTCTGTCTGTGTCTGTGTCTGTCTGTGTCTGTGTCTGTCTGTGTCTGTCTGTCTGTCTGTGTCTGTCTGTCTGTGTCTGTCTGTGTCTGTCTGTGTCTGTCTGTGTCTGTGTCTGTGTCTGTGTCTGTGTCTGTCTGTGTCTGTGTCTGTGTCTGTCTGTGTCTGTCTGTCTGTGTCTGTGTGTGCCTGTGTCTGTCTGTCTGTGTCTGTCTGTCTGTGTCTGTGTGTGTCTGTGTCTGTGTCTGTGTCTGTTCCCTGTGTCTGTGTGCGTGCGTGCACGTCAGCAAGCGTGCGTCAGTGTTTGTGTGCGATCACAACTCTGTGGATAGAAAAACATTACAAATTGTATACGCACAAAGAAAAATGGCCAATAACTGACACGCACACACACACACACGCACGCACGCACACACACACACACTCACACACACACATGCACACACTGGCTTACACACACACACGCATACACACACACACGCATACACAAATACACTCACACACGCACACACACACACACATACACAAATACACTCACACACGCACACACACACGCACACACACACACACACACGCACACACACACACACACTCTCCAGGCTCCTGGCACGGGCACTTCATAATCATACCAAGTCCTTAGCTTGTGTTTAGTCTTTTTTGAGTAATAGCAGGGTAAATCAGATTTTTTTTTATTATAAAAGACCTATCACCAGTAACAGCCCTGGAAAAGTGGGAACGCGAGTTACAAATTAATATGGATAAGGCCATGGTTTTTTAAAAAATTTTAAAAAAGCACAACTGACCAGAAGCTCCGCTGGTTCCAATAAAAAATGTTGTACAGAATTTTACCAACAGGACGTTTCCTGTTCTTGCGGAAATTAGTTGATACACCATTATGTCCGCTATGTAATCAAGCAGAAGAAACAATATCTCACATGTTATGGCAGTGTCTAAAGATTCAGGATTATTGGTCTGATGTACTTACATGGTTAACTACAAATTTTGCCCACTGTCATGGAGTGCAGTTCTCGTTGGAGCTAATTATATGTGGTGTAAAGATTAATTGGTATTCAGACAGAATTTTGGATTCAATGATTTTGATTGCTAAATACATTATTTTTTTAGCAAAATTACAAGGGAGAGAACCTACCGTCACAGCCTTTGTAAATTATGTGAAAAATTGGTTTGAGGCAGAAAAATATCAACGCATAATAGATGGACGTTATGTACAGTTCGTTACAAAGTGGAAGCAATATAGCCACTTTTTTTCACTGAGGACTTTTTTCTATTACCCAAGTTAGAAGGTTTTCTTTTCGCCTATTGTCTTTCTTCTTCTTTGGTGTTTTTTTGTTGTGGTCAAAATAATGTAAAAGCACATTGCAACTCAAGTAATATTTTAGGGAGAAATAGAGAAATGTTTGTTGTTGTTATCTTCTTTTTACATTTAGTCAAGTTTTGATTTTGTCTTGTTTTTGTTCTTTGTTGTTGTGGTTATTTGTTTGTCTTTTTCTGTAAAATGTATTTTGCGGGTAAAAAAAAAAGAAAACAAGTCGCGTAAGGCGAAAATACAATATTTAGTCAAGTAGCTGTCGAACTCACAGAATGAAACTGAACGCAATGCCATTTTACTCGTAGCATCGTCAGGCCACCGCTCATGGCAAAGGCAGTGAAATTGACAAGAAGAGCGGGGTAGTAGTTGCGCTAAGAAGGATAGCACGCTTTTCTGTACCTCTCTTTGTTTTAACTTTCTGAGCGTGTTTTTAATCCAAACATATCATATCTATATGTTTTTGGAATCAGGAACCGACAAGAAATAAGATGAAAGTGTTTTTAAATTGATTTCGACAATTTAATTTTGATAATAATTTTTATATATTTAATTTTCAGAGCTTGTTTTTAATCCGAATATAACATATTTATATGTTTTTGGAATCAGCAAATGATGGAGAATAAGATAAATTTAAATTTAAACGTAAATTTGGATCGTTTTATAAATTTTTATTTTTTTTTACAATTTTCCGATTTTTAATGACCAAAGTCATTAATTAATTTTTAAGCCACCACGCTGAAATGCAATACCGAAGTCCGGGCTTCGTCGAAGATTACTTGACCAAAATTTGAACCAATTTGGTTGAAAAATGAGGGCATGACAGTGCCGCCTCAACTTTCACGAAAAGCCGGATATGACGTCATCAAAGACATTTATCAAAAAAATGAAAAAAACGTATGGGGATTTCATACCCAGGAACTCTCATGTCAAATTTCATAAAGATCGGTCCAGTAGTTTAGTCTGAATCGCTCTACACACACACACACACACACACACACACACGCACACACGCACATACACCACGACCCTCGTTTCGATTCCCCCTCGATGTTAAAATATTTAGTCAAAACTTGACTAAATATAAAAAGACTAAGTCAAACGGTTGGGTGGTCAACGGAAGCTCTACTTATTATACGTCGAAGGGTTAGTCAAATATCGTAACTAAGCAGAAATCAATTCAGAATCTTAGAAGTGCCATGTTTGCTATTGTTTCGGTAAGAATGTATTGCAGAAAGGTGCTTGTGAAAACATGACTGGTTTGCAGCTTCATCGAGATGTGTTAGTATGTTTGTACTGTGTACATGTACTTTACTAGATGAATACCCGATTCGCCGGAAGAAGTAGAGCCGAATACCCGGCTTCGCCGGGTACGAAAGAACGGAGATAAACGCGCAAAACACTGGAGAAGATAAGGAAGAGTTACTGGGAATGGATGTACAGAAAAACCAAAATCGGTTCAGCGCTGCGCGCTGAGAGCACGTGTTGAAAATGTTCATCGACCAGATTGTGTTTTGGGTCTACCTGAATATGCCCACCAAATTTGAAGCAGATCCATCGAGAACTTTGGCCGTGCATCGCGAAGTGACCGACCGACAGACAGACAGACACAGACAAGCCGTATATAGATATAGATATATATCCAAGATGACCAATTAAAACAAGTCGCGTAAGGCGAAAATACAACATTTAGTCAAGTAGCTGTCGAACTCACAGAATGAAACTGAACGCAATGCCATTTTTCAGCAAGACCGTATACTCGTAGCATCGTCAGTCCACCGCTCATGGCAAAGGCAGTGAAATTGACAAGAAGAGCGGGGTAGTAGTTGCGCTAAGAAGGATAGCACGCTTTTCTGTACCTCTCTTGGTTTTAACTTTCTGAGCGTGTTTTTAATCCAAACATATCATATCTATATGTTTTTGGAATCAGGAACCGACAAGGAATAAGATGAAAGTGTTTTTAAATTGATTTCGACAATTTAATTTTGATAATAATTTTTATATATTTAATTTTCAGAGCTTGTTTTTAATCCAAATATAACATATTTATATGTTTTTGGAATCAGAAAATGATGGAGAATAAGATGAACGTAAATTTGGATCGTTTTATAATTTTTTTTTTTTTTTACAATTTTCAGATTTTTAATGACCAAAGTCCCTTTAAGAGAACCAATCACACAAAAAAAGAGATCCAATCAGAAGGCAAATTGCAAAAGTCTGCCAAACTTCATCCAATGGAAGGGCTTCGTGCAAAAGTTTTGAGTGCATTCAATTCGAAGATCAAAAATGGCGTGCAGCGGTACTGTCATCGAACTTCTGTTATATTTTGTGGATTCAAGCCAGACCAAAGCAGGCGGCGAGAATGCCTTCCTTGGTGGAAAGGTCAGGCTACGGGTCGGTCTTTCCGAAGACAAAATATCAAGGTATGTTGATCTATGTTGCTCTATGACTGTTCTGAATGTAGGCAAAGATCTTGAAATTTGTTCAAGATCTTTGAGTTTGAGTGAGATCATTGACATTGTCGACATTGCCACGTCCGGCTGTCACTCGCTCAGTGTGACCTCGACTGGCTCGAGATCGAGTCTGCGTGTAGCCAAAACCGAAACTAGGAATGTGTTTTTCATCCCAGCAACGTGGACACGCTTAGATTCTAATTGTCGCTTCTTTGCATTGAGCTTAGATTTATTTTAGCGCCTGTAAACTTTAATATCAACAATGGGTTAAATTCAGAAACAATGGCGGGGAGACGTGCCAGCTTGGGTCACCGGCTTGATCCTCATGTCAAAGACGATCAAAGTCATGTTCGTTGGGGATTTTGTCAGGCATGCTACTTTTCCGGTAATTGCCGGAAATCCGATAAAGCCGTTTTCAAAATCCGGTAAAGTCAAATTTATTCCGGTGAAGTTGAAAAATGTCCGCAAAAAACGATCCGTGTGAATATCGCGCAACGCGAGCGGGCGCCCACTGCGGACTTCCTGGCAGCCACTGGTCTGAGGATCTAGCACGGCCACCAACATCGAACGCAGAAGAAGAAGAAGAGCGGGCGCCGGTCTCAATGAAGCCAGCGCACAGTAGTGTTGTTTTCACCAGTTTGGAGGTGTGTTGAATGGTGGTGGGGGGAGGCTAAAATGGGATTTTTAACAAGATCACAACACTATTACAGCCCTAAAAATGATGCCCAGAATGCACCAGATTGCACAGATTATAACCGTTTTTTGAAAAAAAATCAGGGGGGGGCATGCCCCCGGACCCCCCTAGTTGGCTCGCCTGCTTCGCAGGCTCGGGCGTGTGGCTTCGCCACTGGCACTGCCCGCTTCTTTCAGGTAAAACCATTTTTGGCCTGTAGCATTCCTGTTTGTTTTTCAAGGCCATGAAACCAGGCGATGGTGTACCTCAAATTGTATGGCAAAGTTTAAAATAAAGAACCCATCACACGTACATGTACTTTAATTTCAATCCACCTAATAGTTTTTGAGAAAATGGGTTTACAAGATTTAGCTCTGGAAATGTGAAATTGTGCAAGTATATATTCATGTGTGTGAGTGAGGGTGTGGGAGTTGAATGTGTATGAGTGTAGAGAGAGAGAGAGAGAGAGAGAGAGAGAGAGAGAGAGAGAGAGAGAGAGAGAGAGAGAGAGAGAGAGAGAGAGAGAGAAAACAATGAAAACAACCTTCTTGTTACTGATTACAAATCATGATATGTATTTCTATGTGTGTATGAAAGAGAATTAAAAAATTAATAATAAAAAAGTGCAACAGTTCTCACTTTGTGTTGAATAAACAATAGATCCAGAGGAGCGAATTACTGTGTGGTGTTTACTTTGACACGTGCTTTCTGTACATGCAACTTTTACCGTGACCGTGATTTGCCACTGGTGTTCGTGATCGTGAAAACAAAAATCAAGGTAACTGTGATCGTGAAAGCTAAAATTTCCCTTCCCGTGATCGTGATGATACCCCCCTTTGGGGCCCTCGTATAAGGCAGTGATACCGGTATTTGTGTTCTAACCAGACCGTCAATGATGATAAGTGTTGTATTACAACCTCACGATATTACCATCAGGGGCATGCTTCCGGGTGTTGCCCCGACTTTGAATAAAGTAATCAAAGTGTGTGTTTGTGTGTGTGTCACGGTGTGTGTATGTGTGTGTGTGTGTGTGTGTGTGTGTGTGTGTGTGTGTGTGTCTGTGTGTGTGTGTGTGTGACTAGTGTGTGTGTGTGTGTATGTGCATGCACGCGTGCGTGCGTGCGTGTGTGCGTGCGTGCGTGCATACGTGCCTGCGAGCGTGCGTGCGTGTGTTAGTTCCTTTGTTTTGGTACAAGCCCATAACTTTTTTTTTCATCACACGACCACAACTTTAAAACACTCTACTTCGAGCGCCTATGCTTTCACCACCTCGGTGAAAACTGAGCCAGGCTAGTCGAGTAAACGTCATAATAACAGCGAGATAAAGATGCAACGAACACCACCAGATAGTTCCAGATAGAGTGTCGACGTGGACTAGACGGGAATGACGGAGCTGACAGAAACTTTGGTCAGATGACAATTGTGAATGTGCCATTGTGTCATATGTCTGTTAGTGACATCAGACCCTGTCGGACTGAGATGTGTATGTGAAAACTGACATTGTTTTATCTGTGACGTGAACCCGTACAAGACAGACAAAAAGCGAAAGGACTAAAACAGAAGCCAAGAGAAAACATTGGACGTACTAATAAAGAAGGTTTAAGGAAAAGGAAATTTAAAACACTTTTTTTTTTTTTAAGATTGAAAAAAAAAGGAAATTTCGAAAATTAGAGGAGTATTGTGAAAGTTCATTTTCTCATAAAAGAAAGAAATGAAGGCTGAAAGAGCAGCAAATCTTTGGTGAAAAAAAACCATAAATGATATCGATTACAACAACAATCACAACAACAAGAACAACCACGTCACAACAACCATCACAATCGCCAAACAATTGACATAATTACAAACACTGTCACAAAGATTCACTAAGAACAACCGTATAGCGACATCGTGAGAACAGAATCCACGGCAGCAATTGTAGCATTTCACTTTGTTTGACAATTGGCTTCACGACAGCAAAATGGAGCTGGCGTTGCTGACAGCCTTATTACTCGTGCTGTGTGTAAGAGGGGCCAGCTGTGCCAGAACTTGCCAAATAGAGGCGGAACTCATGGATCCAGTTTCAATGGTCAAACACAATTCGTCCTACTACTTTGGCATTTACGGCAAGTCCAGTTTGCGGACCGCTGTGTCTGGTGAGTGTTGGTTTAAACAATGTTTATTCATATTTTACATGTTCAGGCAATTTACATCGACATAAGGTGAAAACAACAACAAGCCTACGGCTTATGGTGGTGTCTTCTGGTGAGTGTTCCACGCTTTGATATTTATTTATGTTGTTAGTTTATTCTTGTATTTACTTATATATTTCTTAGATTATAAAATTATTCATTCATTCATTCATTCGTTCCTTCCTTCCTTCATTTATTCATTTATTTGTGTTTGTATGTATGTTTGTTTGTTTGTTTAACCACCTCTATTCTTGTGTCGGTCGGTCGTTGTTGGTCGTTGTCGGATGGTCTGTCTCTCTGGATCACTGCCTGTCTGTCTTTCTGTAATATGTCTTGAACTTTGTTGTTGTTGTTGTTGTTGTTTTCTTGATAAGGATTGTTTTCATCTTGATGATAATGATGATGATTAAGTTGATGATGACAGTAATACACTACCCTCCTCCTCCTCCTCCTGGCCTTCTACTCATCACCATCATCATCATCATCATCATCATCATCATCATCATCATCATCATCATCATCATCATCATCATCACCATCATCATTTTGTGAGAGAAAAAAATCACAATAACACTTACCCTCTTTTGCATTTTATCTAAAATTCTCTCTACCCGCGAGTAGGACAGAGAATAAATAATGTCCATGCACAAGCACATGAACTTTCACCATCGTACCTTTTCGTATCCAACCTGGGCTTTTTTTACCTTGACCTTTTACTCTTCCCGGTGACATTCGAAGGTTATCTACCCTCCTACACACGTAGAGGTTAGAATGCATCATGGTGGCTCAAGGTCACAGCACACTGGACACTACATTGGGGTGTGCACGTTAAAGATCCCACGATTGACAAAAGGGTCTTTCCTGGCAAAATGGTATAGGCATAGATAAAAAATGTCCACCAAAATACCCGTGTGACTTGGAATAATAGACCGTGAAAAGTAGGATATGCGCCGAAATGGCTGCAATCTGCTGGTCGATGTGAATGCGTGATGTATTGTGTAAAAAAAAATTCCATCTCACACGGCATAAATAGATCCATGCGCCTTGAGTCCGAGTCTGGAGATACGCGCGCGATATAAGACTTCATATGATATGATGATAATAAATATCAAGAATTAACTAGTTCTCCAGTACACAGTATCCCACCTCACATACCCCCATGATACTTTGACGTCAGTTTCAACCTTGACCTAACATAGTCAAATATCTTGGGAAGCCTCCATAGGCGAAACGTTGCAACCTGATTTGTGCTGTCCTGGTTCCTGTTTTGTTGAGTAAAGATCTCTTCTTCTCTGAACAATGTTTTTTTCTCACCAGCATTCATTTTGTTACGTTACATAATCACATAACCTTTGACTTTTAAGTTTATGGGAGCACACTTTTTCATGTCGTCACGTGACGTGCAGGTCATCTCGTGCACGTGCGATCTGAGGAAAACGAAAACCACGGGTGCAGCGACTACACCCACGATCTACCCGACCATGACTGGGTGGCGCTCGTGGAGCGAGGACAATGCTACTTCACGGAGAAGATACGGGTGGCCACCAAACAGTACAACGCCTCTGCTATCATCGTCTACGACAACGCGCCCACCATGACTCTCGTGTCCATGAATACCTTTGGTGAGTTTTATACTTTGACCTAAAAGGCTGCTAAATGTAATGTTTGTTGTTGTTGTTGTTGTTGTTGTTGTTGTTGTTGTTGTTGTTGTTCTTCTTCTTCTTCTTCTTCTTCTTCTTCTTCTTTATTGTGTGGGTGTGTGTGAAGGGGGGTAGGTGGGGGTCAGTCGATCCTGACTAAACCTAGGATGTATAGAGAGAAAAGAAAAAGAAAGACAAAATAATTGGGATGGAACAACATAAACCAAAGCTGACATTATTTATTTTTAAACTGAAGGCTTCAAGAGTAAGGTACTGGATTGTTCTCAGACAGATTTGTGTTCACGTTACTTCTTGCAATCGGCGAAGTAATTTTGCAAACGCGCTGAAAATGTGTTAGTGTCAGTCTCAGCCATGCACTCGCGCATGTTGTTGAACATTGTGCTTTATTCGTGAAGAAATCCGCGGGCCCACTCCACTTTCCCTCATGAAGCTGACCTTCTGTTCGCCGTCAGCACGTGTACGACTATATTATGTTGACCTTTAGTGGCCCTTTCCATGTGACGGAAATAGTCCATTCAGAAAACAGTCAAGCTCTACGTGTGAAAGCGCTTGTTGTTAATTTGTTGTTTTTGTGAATTCTTCAAGGAAGATAACAAGTGTTGCATATATGCAATATATGTTTCGTTTCTATATTTTTCTAGAACTTTCCTCTGATGCAGCCAAACTTTAAGTATCTTACAACATAGACCTCATGCTGGTTGTTGTTGCTGCTTTTATGTGTACGGTGGTGATCGTGTTGTTGTTGTTGTTGTTGTTAATTTGTTGTTGTTGCGGTTTGTTACTCTCCCTCTCCCTTCCTTTAAAATTTTTTTTTTACTGCTTCCTCTCCCTTTAATAAAACTAGAGATCTTCTTTGTTTGTTTTCAGTTGAAGACGAGGTGTACCTGTTCGTCAAGCAGTCTTTCGGGCGTCGTCTGGCCTTGTTGGCCGATTCCGGTATGCACGCGCATGTGACGATCACAGCAGTTGACTCAAATGACGCCCTTCCTGCCGTCACTGCTGCATCTGCGTCACTGCTGTGCTGGACACTGCTGCTGTGTGTGGCGTTACTGTGGCCGTGATGACGTCATTTCGGCACTGAACATGAACAGTTCCTCTCTGATATTCCCTATAGAGATTGGCTCTGTTTTCGTCATGTGTTCAATAGGATTTCTGACTGTTGATTTTTTTTAATAAATATTTATTCTTTATTATTTTATTTTATATTTGTCTTGAGGACAGTTGTGGATTTATTATGTAAAATTTGGCTGTGTGTGATTTGTTATTTTATTTTTATTTTTTTCTGTTGTTTCGGAGGGGTGTTTTTGTTGTTTAGAGGACAGTTTTCTTTGATACAGTTTGACTGTTTTCAACTTTTTTATAAGATTATTGTGTGTGAATGTTGAACTGTTTGTTATCGTGAGGACAGTTTCTCTGATTTCCCGTGGAGTTTGGCATTGCTTTTATCTGTTGTTCTGCACGAGGGATTTGTTTTCTTTATTGTCCAGTCCTGATGATAGTTTCTTCGATTTTCGGAAGAACTTAAACCTGTTTCAGTCTGTTATATCAGGGATTTATTAGCTGTCTGTTGTCATATGGAAGTTCTTTGATTCTGTGTTACAAGGGGTTTGTTTTGCATTTTTAATCGTTGGTCTTCAGATTGTCCATAGAGTCTGACTCCGTTTTTGTCTATTGTCTAAGTTTTGTCCAGTATCTTTTATTTGCTTGCAATCTTGAGGAACTGTCTTCGAATTTTTGGAAGAGGTTGGTTTTATTTGTGCCTAATGCAGTTGTTTTTATGTTTAAAGAGACCTGATACCGATTGACCAAAACAACTTAGATTAAGCTACTATTTTGCCTGTAATATTTTCAGAGTGTGTTTAAACAAGTGTGAACAAATTTTAGAGAAATCAAATGGATAGACTTTATCATACAGAATTGGTTACAGACAAACTATTAGCGAGGCCGATTCTCGGGGTCAATCTCTGTCGTATATTTTTAAGTGTTTGTCGTCTAGCAGAGCCGGGGAGTGCAACTTTTCGCGATTTTCAGAGGTGTGGGACGGAGGTGAGATGTATGTGTGTGTTTAGTTGTTCCTGTTTTTGTCAGTGTTTTTTTGTTTGCACCGTTTATTGCTTACTGTGTGTGTTTAGTTTATCCTGTTTTTTCTGTGTTTTTTGGTTTGCACCGTCTGTTGCTTACTGTCGCTTACCACATGTATTTGTAAAGATTACATGGTTCACATGCACGGTATTACATGCGGACAAAATCTGCTCTTATTCAAATCGTCAGACAGTCGGATCACATGAAGCTGATTTTTTTTCTGACACTTTCTTTTTTTTTCTTTTCTGTATATCCATTTACGGGTAGATAAATCAGGAGAGCGGGTTCAAGGCACACATTTTGTAAAATACATTTTGTATTGGGTCACATCTATTCCTTGTTACTTATTTACAGAAAAGTTTCAGTTTTGACGAAAGTGTGTGTGTGTGTGTGTGTGTGTGTGTGTGTGTGTGTGTGTGTGTGTGTGTGTGTGTGTACCCATGTTTCCACAGGTTTGGTTGCCTAAATCACCATAAGGCAACCATCCACACGTGGATGGCAATTTAAACTCTGGATGGCAACCTAATTGTGTGGATGGTCGCTTCATTTAACACCGTTAAATTGACTTTTTTGACGGAAAGAATGTCATAACAATGTTCAAAATGACATTCTTTCCGTCCTCTATAGGCGACGAAATAGGTCAAATTTTGTGCATTTTTTAGTGCAAAATTCTTCGATGCCGGAGCGAGTACTGCACCCAGTGCTGTTGTAGTGCAAGTGCACTAGAAAGGCACTGCACCCAGTGCCGCCTCTTAGGTAACCATCCACACTTTAGGTATGTGTGTGTGTGTGGGTGTGTGTGTACCCATGTTTCCACAGGTTTGGTTGCCTAAATCACCATAAGGCAACCATCCACACGTGGATGGCAATTTAAACTCTGGATGGCAACCTAATTGTGTGGATGGTCGCTTCATTTAACACCGTTAAATTGACTTTTTTGACGGAAAGAATGTCATAACAATGTTCAAAATGACATTCTTTCCGTCCTCTATAGGCGACGAAATAGGTCAAATTTTGTGCATTTTTTAGTGCAAAATTCTTCGATGCCGGAGCGAGTACTGCACCCAGTGCTGTTGTAGTGCAAGTGCACTAGAAAGGCACTGCACCCAGTGCCGCCTCTTAGGTAACCATCCACACATATAGGTGTGTGTGTGTGTGCGTGCGTGCGTGCGTGTGTGCGTGCGTGCATGTGTGTGTGTATTATTATTACAGACATTCTTCAACCCCCTCCACAAGTCCATCAAGACATCTTCTGTGAAAGTTTATTTTCTCGTGTAAGCAGGAAATATGGCGAGAATCATTTTACCTGGATTCGAAATTCTTCTCAGAGTATTACCAACAGAACATAAAACAGTTTCATGAGTGCCGTCAATGCTCTTATCAGAACTGATTATTGTGATTATTCTGCGGTGACAAAACTTAGTATTTTAGCGTCACAAATTTTTCAAATCTAATGCACAGGGACAAAGTGTTTGTCAGAATATAAAACAAGAAGAATCGGGCCCCAAATTCCCCCATATTAATTCTCTGCATAGCTGAAAGTAAATGACAAGAAAAGCTGAGGTCAAAGGTCTGATGTCTACCATGGCGGACAATTCAGAGTATTTATAAGAGCAAGAATAAATATACCCTTACCTAATTTGGACATAAATTTTATTGCACTTGCAAGAACAGAAATGGTTTTGCTGACAGAAAATACAAAAAGATTCAGCTGTAACTGGATCATTTCTCTTTGAAGAAAGCGCGGCCATGAAAGAGAGGGGCCACAGGGGGCACACGATGACCTGACAGAAGATATAGAACGAGTCAGCCATGACAGGATCATTTACCTTTAAACAAAGAACAGAAATGGTTTTGTTGACAGCAGATATATATAGGTTACACACTCCGAGTTCTGATTATCTTGCATATTTTCCCTCGGGTCGATTTTCATGTATTACCGAGCCTTTGGCGAGGTAATACATGAAAATCGACCCGAGGGAAAATATGCAAGATATTCAGGACGAGGTGTGTAAGCTATTTATCCCATTACTCCGACGTTTTCATTAAAAACACTTACTTTTTCCACTAAAACCTGCCCGTGCCTGTTTTCAGCTTGCCAAAAGCCTCCGCAGTCGAAATTCATGTCAATGAATTCATGCGCAAAGCTAGTTCCCATTTGTCAGCATAATGGACGGCGTCATTCGACTTGTATGTGGACATTCAGTCATTCATATTGCTTATAAAAAGGTCTGCTATCTGCTTTTACATTTTGAAAGTCATTTTAAAATATCCCTGTGTAGGCTATATTTGACATCGGCTTTCGTTATACTCAATTCGGCATACCGGGTTTATATTTTTACCAGAATTGCGCACGATAATGGCAGCGCAACAAATTCAGTTCGGGCCGTGCTGGTTTGATCGTTGACCCAAGTCAGTTCGCATGCAGTGTTACTGTTTGTCAGTCGGGGATAGAAATGTTGGCCCAGCTGTCATCGCGCTGTTCTGTTTTGGTTTTCACACGTGGATCACTTACATATTCAGTCGTCGGGTTTTGGTGAGCCAAATCTTCAATACTTCGCCTGTTGTAGACGTAAGGCAATAAAGCTTGGAAGTTGTATGTCGGCACTGAGAGTCGGTCGCGGTACATCGCTTTCTACTTTGTCCCGGTTTTGAGTTTGAACACCTAAGGTTGGATACATCTAACACCTCACATCCTCTTCTCTTCCCCATATATATCTTAACTGTATCTCCAACTTCTTTTCGTCTTCTTCTTTTCATTTTGGTGCCACTCCCTCATTTGTCACTGAACCCCGCAGTTGACTCGACTCGGATTCACACAAGCCCGTCTAGCAGCACGGTTGCAAGCAGATTCAGCTATCAATCGAAGCAATACACTTAAAGCCAAAGCAAATAACCAAATGAGAAAACCTAACGTTTAATTTGACTTCATGGTGGAAAAGATATATTCTGATAATGTTTTTGGCGTTGGAATGGATCTGAACGGGTTCCCAGCTACGACAACTTTTCCAGAGTTATGCACCGCAGGCATGCCTTCGACAATCGATGTCAGTTTCAGATTGAGTTTTCGAACTACCAGGTGACTGGGCATGGGTTGTGTTTTGATTGCTCTCTCTCTCTCTCTCTCTCTCTCTCTCTCTGTCTCTGTCTGTCTCTCTATCTCTCTCTCTCTCTCTCTCTCTCTCTCTCTCTCTCTCTCTCTCTCTCTCTCTCTCTCTCTCTCTCTCTCTCTCACGGTTCTGTGTAGATGGCTGTCTGTGTACAAAATAGGGAGTATCGTCCCTTGATCCCACTCGCGATACTCATTGAACATGCCTTTGACCATGCAGTCGCTTCAGCCAGCGAAATATCTCGACTCCGCTCTTTAAATCCATGCAGAATGTGCGTATCGTATGAAGTATTCTTTATTTTCTCAATATTGACACATGTAGGCCTGTACCTATACGCGATATTGACTTTGACACCACAAAATATTTCAGTCGTATGTTGAATAAAGTAGTCCATCTGTAAACTCTGAATATGCAGATGACCTCTATAAATTATACAATTGTACTCTGAAATCAGAGACAATGACCAATGACAGTTGAGATCGAAACTCGGTTGTGATGGGATATCCATATGGTTGTGATGGAATATTCAGAATAATCACCTCCTCAGCTAACAGAGACAAAGAGGCAGGTCATGGGATAAGCACGGATTCAGCCATAACATGATAACTTCTCTTTGAACAAAGAACAGAAATGGTTTTGTTAACAGAAGATATAGAAAGATTCAGCCATAACAGGATTATTTCCCTTTGAACAAAGAACAGAAATGGTTTTGTTGACAGCAGATATAGACGGATTCAGCTATAACAGGATAACTTCCCTTTGAACAAAGAACAGAAATGATTTTGTTGACAGAAAAAATAGAAAGATTCAGCAAGAACAGGACCATTTCCATTTGATCAAAGAACAGAAATGGTTTTGCTGACAGAAGATACAGACAGATTCAGCCATAACAGGATCACTTCTCTGTGAACAAAGCGCGGCCATGAAAAGAGAGGAGCCACAGCGGGCACGCGACGACCTGACAGAAGAACAGCAGTCGCACCGTCAGCTGAACCTGCAGACGCACCCCACAGTCCCTCCCCTCCCACACCCCGGGTGCTAGCGACACGACGAACGGCAGACACAGCAGCACGTGCAACAGGAGTCCCACCACGCACTTCCACTCGTAGCCGCATCCCCCGCTACACACTACCCGCTTCCACCAAAACGATCTCTCCTTCCCCTTGTTACTCAGATTTTTCCACGCCGCTCGGCCTGTGAGCCGCTTCCCGTGTTCCACCTCCGTGACGCCCGTGTCTCCGTCGCCAGCCCCCTGCCTTCTGAAGTCAGGTCTCGATTCCAGGTACTGTCGGCCTTCTTTGACAAGCGAAGTCCCCGATAGTTTCGCTGGAGGTCTTCTGCTGCTGTCGCCCACGCAGGCTAAAGTGTCTCGGATATTGTCTGGAGCATGGAGAGTTTCTCCGAGGTCTTGCTGCTGCTGAGGTGTTGGCTGTTGACTGGCGAGATAATTGATTGAACTGTGGTGGAGTGATGGTGTGATTAGGTCTCCAGGTGGTTCCGAATCGGTTTGGCCGTTGCTGGATGTCGGGGTCTCTTCTGTGCCATGCTGCTCTCTCTTCTTGATACCTGCCTGCGACGCTGTGAGTCTGGGGCTGAGACTGGATTTATTTTCTTGTCGTGAGCCGCTTGGTCCCTGGCTGGCTGTTGTTTGGGTTGTTGTAGCTACCTCCCTTTGGTTTACCACGTCGTTATCCACCGTCTGGGCTTGGGCAAGCTGCTTCCTGTGAAAAGCAAGCGTACTCGGTATTTTTCTAAATTCCTTAATCAAAAAGTTTATGTTTACAATTCTCAGTGGGTTCTTTAGGTTTTTTTCTGTGTTTTTGTTTTTAACTATAAGACTAATACGTGCGCGCGTTTACAGTTTAAATGTGACTTACACGGGATTCATTTTGATGTTAAGACAAATTGAATTGATCACATATTCATATCGAATAGTCGTTAATGTTTGTTGTTTGATTGCCTGTTGTTGCGTTTCTCTGTGTGTGCGTGCGTGCTGGCTTGGGTGCGTGCTGGCTTGTGTGCGTGCGTGCGTGCGTGCGTGTGTGCATGAACCTGTGAGTGTGTGTGTGTGTGTGTGTGTGTGTGTGTGTGTGTGTGTGCGTGCGTGTGTGTTTAGTTTGTTTATTTGTATTTTTGTTTTTCAATTCCCTCGGTCAACACTGTTTTTCAAACATCGTACCTCTGTTCTTGTTGACCTGTGGCACCCTTCGGACACTGATGGGTAAAGTGGGTGGACAGACGCGACCTGGCGGCACCACTTCTAGTCTTTGGAAACAACTCAGGGTATTCCGGGTGGCAGGGGCGTTGAAAACGGCTGTAATCGGGGTAGCCATATAGACGGGTGCCTGAAGATGGCTGCTGCAGTGGCTGGAAGAAGTGTAATGTTATCTACAGTATAAATAGAAGTGTTCCACTTTTGAAAACAGAGGGAATTGTAAACAAGTGTTGTGTCTGTGAGCACGTATGTAAGTTTAACTTGTGCTCCTTTGTTGTATAATACTAATTCATTCCATGGCTTTGTAAAACATTAATGTGACTAAAACACTGTTTTAAATCAATCAAATGTGGCACATGGTAACCACAGTGTGTTCCAATGTAAAAACTAAAGCCTTTACTACGTGTTAACGTCGTGATCAGATAAGTATGGATAATGTGTCCAATACATTGAGATAGCAATTATAACCAGGTACTCACTGTATCCACAAATCACTGGCACACGTATAAAAAAAATGTTACAGAGTTCAATTTCGTTCACCTCGAACGTCGCGATATATATACAACAACAACAACAACAACACCAACAACAACAACAACAACACCAAACAACAACCACAACACAACACAACAACAACAACAACAACAACAACAACAACAACAACAACAACAACAACAACAACAACAACTTTACAACACAATACAATAATGCGGAAAACGTCCTTGAACCCTCACCTGAGTCACACCAAAGCGATTCATCTTCGTGTGGCTTTCTGCACCTCCTCCTCCACTTTTCCCGGCTTCTCCTTTTCCTTCACATGCACCACTGTCCCCGCCCTGAGTGTGCTCAGCACGTGCAGCTTCTCGCCACTGCTGACCTGCTGTGCCGTCCTCTGCATGCTGACTGGATTGTGCTAGGCACAGCGGATCGGAGGCTGCTACTACGGTGAAGGAAGTCTGCGTTTTGACGGCTCTGCAAACAGGATCAGGTTTGATCCTAAAGCCACACAATGTGGTGGGTAGTTTGGGGTAAGAGAGCTCTCCTCAAGCGTTTTAAGTTGTATTAAATGTATGTTCAGGGTGCCTGTGTTTTATCTGTGTTTAGATCTGCACTTTATGATGATCTGAGATATGTCACTAAATCTGCTTCGAAGGATGTGGTTTTGTTTTTCGAACACCTTCGTATTTAATGTCAATACACATCGATTGTCAAGAAATTGCATTACCTACTTACGTGTTGTTTAAAAACAATAAAGAAAACAACTTGACTAAATGTAAAAAAGACAGCAAAGACGGGGAAAATCAACACAAATTAAACACAAACACAACCCTGGACCCTGATCAACCTTTGTTCATACGTATTTACGTCTACTTATTTACGTACAGCTCAAATGGACTTGAAACATGCAGAACTTACCTGTCATCAATGCTGCAGGGGTCACCGCCAGAAGCCAGCAAGTCCTTGGTGGGATGTTCACCAACCTTAACGTCCTTTTCGAGCTGAGCTCCCGGTGCCTTCTTCTTAGATGTGTGAGCCTTGGATCTATGTTTATTGGCGCTGTTGTTCAAGTTACAGTACTGTTGTCTGTCCTCCGTCAATATCAAGCGTGAATCGTCGTCTGAAATAGCAGTAGGGCTGGTGGTGAGTCTAGCGACTGTCGGCTGTCCTGTTAGTTCCGAGTCTGTTATTTCAGGTTGATGAACATGTTTGGTACGGGGCTGAAAGTGTTCCTCTCGTGAAACTACGTAAGGTCTGCTTTTGTTGCTGCCCTCTCTGCAGTTTCCTGCAACTGTTGGACTGTGGACTCTCAATTTTCCAGCGAAGGTGTTCTTTTCCTCTCGCGACTCAGCGACTCTGGTTTTTAAAGTCTTCTTCGGACTGGCTGTGCTCACTTTCAAAGCAGGCTGAGCCATTCCTGTCTTGACCGCCTTGGTACCCTGCTTGCTTTCCTGTTTGCTGTCCCCTGAGCCCCTCCCGCTTGCATGTCTCACAATGTCCATTTGGTCCACCTCTTGGCTGTTCTGTCCTGCCTTGGTTGAGTCTGGCCTGCTGTTGGCAATTGGTCTGGCGGCGTTCCCTTTGCTGCTCTGTCCACACGCTCTTGCGGTCGCTGCGGCTGCTGTACTGTTTGGTTTATACCGATGGATTCCGTCGGTGACTGTGAAAGAAACTCTCTTGAAACCTTTTCTCTTGTTCCACGAGCTCTCTACACAAGTCATAGCGCTCTCTGGCCTCGCTCCGCCCAAACTGTGTCGGTTTTTCTCAAACGTTATCACCATATCCATGTCGTTAGAACTCTTTGTAGTTGTTCCGCTCGAAACTGGTTCCTGGACGCTGACTTCGTTGTCTGCTTCTACCGAAAATGCCTCAACTGGACTCTCATATAGGTCACCTTGCACACGGTCTTGATAATGGGTCAGCTGATTTGCAATGACGTTACTTCCTTGCGGCAAGGGAATGTATAGCACGTGATCGGTATAGGCTTGTATGTCCTCACGAACAGGGCGTTGTTCTTCAGAATAGATGGAGGCTCGTCTAAAACTGTCCGGTAGATATTCTGCACGTACTTCATTGTGACCAGGAGGCATCATGTCCATCATGTCCATCTCTGATTCGTTGAAATGAATGGCGTACTCGTCGGTATCAAAAAGGTCAAGGTCAACAGTGTCGTCAAAAAACAGGCCTTTTGGTTCAGTCGCAAGTTTCCTGTTGTGAGTTTTAGACAATGTCGCTATGTTACTGGCCAAGCTTTCAGTTTTAGCGTCGCTTTCATCATCGTCGTCTCCAGTTGCAAGCTTTGTAATGTTGTACTTGTAGTACTTGTAGTACTCAGACGAGGATGCTGTATCAAAGGTCTCACTTTCAACGGAGTCGTTGTCGGCTTCGTCAGCGAAAGGTAAAAAGACTGATTCGCCTTCGTCTTTGTTGTTGATCGAGAGGAGAGCTATGTGCGTTGCCTCATCTTTATCGATGGTGTCTGCCCTGAACTGTTTGTTCTTGCTGGAGAGATGAGATTGTTTTTCTTTTCGTTTGTCCGAGTTGTCCGTTCGTTCACTGTCTTTGACGTTGTTGTGCTCAACGTTGGTTGTAAGAGGAGATATCTGTCTTGAGTTCTTGTTCTTGTTTCTTGCGTCTGTCGGGTTCTCTTCTTGAATCCTCTGCTGGATTCTGGAGGTCAACTGGGACAAGTGAGCTGTGTTGTCGCTTTCTGCAACCATAAGACGCATGCCTCTCTGTTGCACAGAATCCGATTGACCAGGGCCGTGAACGCTTCTACTCAGATGGTTTTCTGGACCTTTCTTGCGATCACGTGCCTTCGGGTACCTGACTGCTCTAAGCGCATTGAGGTTGACGTTCCAAGAAGCCGTATCCCTGTTGACGTCACAGGCGTTGATGCCACCACCAAGCTTGCGTCTGTTGAACCTATTGACGACATAGAAAGCGCTCGCTCCACCCTTGTCCTCATCATCATCACCATCCGCGCTGGATTCGTCGGGCGGACAACGCTGGTTAAGACCCAAGCCCGAGCCTGAAGAGCTTTTAGCTCGCTGGACGGCTGACCGGATCACCACGGCGATGCCCAGCACGTACACGGGCACCAAGACCAGCATCAGGGGCACCTTCAGCACGCCGTTCTCCATGACCCTGAGGTGCTGCACGTCGACGCCTGTCACCAGGTACTTGCGCCTGAAGGGGTCCAACGTGAGGCACACGTCCTGGCTGTTGCCGGGCGTGGTCATCAGCAAGGCCGTGGCCGCCAGCAGCGACAGCAGCCATGACCACACCAGCCACCACTTGACCACTTTGTTCTGCTTCCTGGTCATGGCCAGCATGGTCGCCGAGGTTAGAGGCTCCTTGGAGCTGGACTCTTTGCAAGTCGCTGTCCCTTGCATTCTGACTCCACCGAACTCCGTTCTGACTCCATCTTCTTGCTGTCTCTCATCGGAGAGCTCAGAGCTGTGGAGATGACCTAACTTACGACGGCGTCTCCTGGAGTTTGGCCTCAAGCTGTTGAAGATTCCTCCCACCGGCATGTTTCCGCTTCTCTCGCTCTTCTCCCTCGTGGCCCCACCGCGGGAATCGTGGCGCATCCAAGTCATGCAGTACACCAGCATGACCTGACCCAGCCAAGACTGCAACAGAACGCACACCGTGAAAAACAGCTGCGCCTGCCCGGCCCTGACCCCACTGTCGCCCAAGTCCAAGGTCAAGGTTGCAGTCGCCAGAAGGACGCCGAACACAAGGAGTAGATTGCTTCCACAGAGGTTGACGACGATGGCCGGAGGAGGAAGGGGGAGGAGGTACAACTTGGTCCTGAGGTACCGCAGGAGCAAGCCAGCATTGAGGACGAAGCCTAGGGCTGCCAGGTTCCAGAGCACAGTGGCGACCACCGTGCTCTGTGCCTGGGTTGGCAGCCATTCTTTGATCACGTCTGACGTCTTCGCTGCTGATGCTGCCGCTGCGCCAACGTGAAGCCTGTTGGCGTTGCTGTAAAAGATGTTTCCTGACATCGTTGTCAGTGGTCCTCAGTCTCTGGAATGAGCAAGGACGATGTGCAAAAAGGCACGTCACGTATGCATGAGGTATAGAGATGCAAAACAAAACAGACAGATGCGGAAACAGGAGGCCGAACCCTCCCCCCTCTCACTATCTGTCTCTGTCTCTGTGTCTGTCTGTCTGTCTGTCTCTGTCTGTCTCTCTCTCTGTCTCTCTCTGTCTCTGTCTCTCTCGACACACACACACACACACGACACACAAACCACACACACGCGCACACACAAAAGCACGCACGCATTGACACACACAAACATGCTCTCTCTCTCTCTCTCTCTCTCTCTCTCTCTCTGAAATGTATGCTGCGAATCGATGTTGCCTCCCTCTCCCTGTGCGTGCGCGCGCGCGTGTGTGTGTGTGTCGGCCACGGTGTGGTGTGCATGCGTGTTTATGCGTGCGTACGAGCGGGCGCTAGAGCCCGAGGGCATACATTTGTCTTGAGTGTCTGTGTGTGTGACATCAATCAATATTATTTCAACGAAGATGAAGACAAACAGAGAGGAAAACTTCATTCAATTATAGATCATAATGTTCTAAATAAGCTTAAATAAATTCTATAACGCATAGGCCTATCTTGTACCTCAGAGTCAGAGAGTCAGTTAAAAAAAAAAGACATTTTCACTCACTCATGATTGTGTGCATGGTCGTTGCTGCTCTGTTGCTATTTGTGCGCAAACCGACAAATCACGGAACGGCAGCACAATCTTCCAGTGTCGCCGGTTTAGCGCCTGGAAGATAAAACTAATCCTATTGATGCAGCATGATGTTGAGGAATTCGAGAAGCCACAGTCTCGAAGACATACCGCGTCATAATGCTTGGTGACGTCTCCATTGCGTGATATGTGACGTCATATTTTTTTTAATCTCCCACGCGAAGCCTGATTATCAAATCAGTCATGACTAATCATAATAATCATGATCGAATACTTGAGTTTCACAACGGATACATAATCAGTATTGACACTAAGTCAACTCAATAGTTAAAAAATATCTAACTCAGTTACTAATTCACTTACATTCCGCGGATACCGTTCACTCAGTGAGTGTTGTCTCAGTGTTGAATCTTGGCCCCATCCCAGACTGTTCATGTTCTTCATGTCATCAAAAAGAAAATCCCTCAATCTGTACATTTCAAAGAGAGAATGAAATAAAAACAGCATTCAAAATCAATGAAACAGAATAGAACAGAATTTCTTCGCGAATACACACTTGACGATGATAAAACACATGCCAGAAAGGTCAGGAATCTCTCTCTCTCTCTCTCTCTCTCTCTCTCTCTCTCTCTCTCTCTCTCTCTCTCTCTCTCTCTCTCTCTCTCTCTCTCTGTAAGTGGGTGTGTCGTACGCAAATGAAAAATAAACATTCCCATCAAAATATTGTGTGTGAGGGAGTATAACGCCTCGCGGACGTAGTTGCAGTAAAGCTTATGTCCCGTGGTTGTCAATAAACAATCAAGGGACACAACTCTCAAGGCAAGTCGAGATTGTTCCAAAAGCATGGCGTCGGAACTTTTCAGGTTCGTTCATGTATCGAAGAATGTTCTTGAAATTAGTTAATCTGTTTTGTATTATTTATTTACATGTGTTATAATTTGAGTATTAACTTTTGTTTCAGTAAAGCGAACGATGAGTACATCAGCGAGAACTACCAGCGTGCTGTAGAGGTAAGGTTTGACTTGCAGCTGCATTGACTTGGCAAACGGAATCACAGCCACAGGAATTATTTCTGGAGTTTTATGTTTGCCAAAGAAGTGGATGCATGTGTAGAAATTGGACTTCAGATAGTGCAAAACCGGTTTTGTCATTGAATTCAACATAACAGCGGTGTTTTAAATATAGTCACGAACACTGGGAGAATTACATACCTGTCAAGTACTTTTGGCCTCTCGGACCATAATAAATGGCGTAAGAAACCATAGTTGGGGATCAAAAACCATAGTTAATGCGTGGATGTGGTTAAACGCACAAATTCAACTTCTCACGCATACACACTAAACCAATCAGATTGTTTTTCGCAAACTAAAAGTAAAACACATAAATTCCTTTCTACACAAACTGCTCTTTATTTACCACTACATGTAGCCTAATACATAATTTACACTGCACTCTTGTTCGTTCATTTTTTTTCTCACTTGTCACTTGTGTTCTTTGTTGTATTCATCTGTGCAAATCTTTGCTTTGTCAATCATGCTGCCAGTCACCTTAAAATCATGGCAGCATGTATCAGAGTTAATTTTGACCTGCAAGAAGGCAGTCAGTGTGTCAGCTCCCAGACTGTGATCCAGCACTTGAAGGTGTTGCAGGGTTTCACTGCCAAATGGAAATTTGTGACCCTCCACCACGAAATGAGTCGCATGTCACCTCGCGAGGTTCTGCGCTAGACTTGATATAAGTCTGGAGAGTGTATGGTAACAGCGTGAGGGTCACCTTAGTCACAGGCTTATAACTCAAACAGTTTTCGCTCTTTTCTAAAACGGTTTTCACCACTGGATAGAGCATAAAAAACTCTTTAGGTAAATGTAAAAATATGAAAATCATGCAAAGGTGACATGCGACTCATTCCGTGGTGGAGGGTCACATTTATTCAACATTTTCCTCACACAGGCCACGTAGAACTGGCGCACATCATGCCAGAACTTCTGTTGTGTGGCTGGTGCAAGCTCCTCCTCAGAAATGAATGAACGGCAGTCCATGCCAGCAACAACAACAAAAAGCTGAAAATGCGTATACATGGTTTGAGGTATAGGACGTAGGACCCAAAAAACACCGAAAATCCGTAAGAATTACGCAGAATGCGTAGGACTTGACAGGTATGGAATTATATTGATAGTGACGATTTGAAAAGTAAATTTAGAAATGACTTCAAAATAAATATGGAACATAATTTAAGTTCTGGAGTGACTTTATTTTCTTTCATTCCCTTCTTGCTTGAAAACTCAAGAGATCTCTTTTGCCTTAGTGCTTACAAATCTAGTTAGTTTATTATGATGATAAGTATATTCAACATTTGGAAATAAAACTTAGAAATGACAGAAAATATGGGTTTGAATTAAGTGGGATGCGTGAACAGATAGAATACGCATATCATCGCAGACTTTATAGATGTTTGTTGTGTCTAATACCTGCAGCTGTACTCGGAAGCACTGGTGGAAAACCCGAACAGTGATGATGTACTGGTGAATCGAGCGCAGGCTTATCTGAAACTTAAGCTCTACAAAGGTAATATTTTATTATGTTAATTGTTGTGACAATGAATGCGTGTGTTCATGCCCTTAAAGTTATATACATGTGTGCACTTGCTTGTCATTTTCAGTTTAAATTCATGTGTTATTACAGTGTATAGTTACTGAGATTAAAAATTGAACATCAGCAGGATCAGGTGATCTGTTTCGTCAACATTTTAACTTTACGGGAGAGGGAGGCTGGGGGAGAAGACTCTTAGACTTGCTTTAAGGTAGCCTGCTTGTGTTATTTCTGAGTTAATTTTTAGTTTAATTGTCTATATCTTTATTGATTAGACCTAAAAAAAAAATAAGGTTAAACAATTAGTCGGTGTTTCTGGTTCCCTATGTTTTCCTCACAACCAAAGAATTTGTTTACCCTTCCACAAAACTTGATTTTGGAGACGTTTATTTATGATAATTATTCAACATAGGGAAAAGTGAAAAAAATATTCAGTATTTCATTAACGACCCTAAATTTGTTTTGTCTTGTCATCAGAATCAAGCAAATTAATTTTGGGCCTTCTATTTATACTTAGTGAGATATAAATTACAGGTTTCAGCAGTGTGAATACATATTTTATATCACTTTAATTTAATTTCAGATGCTCTTCAGGACTGTGATAAAGCCCTGGTTTTGAATTCCAAGAATGTCAAGGCTTACCTGCGGAAAGGGTATGTTTTTTATTGTCTTTCATTTAAACCTACCTTGAAAGGATTCTGGTTTCATTCAAATTTTTGTCGCAAAGTTCAATTACTGTAAGTTATATTTTACGCTGAACAGGTCTGGTTTTATGGTGTGGGAAAGAGGTAAACTCTTGAGAGAAAGTAAACTTATGTAAAAACAATTCAAGGTACATTCTGTCCTGTGTAAACCATTTTGGAAATCAGGTTTTTTCAGGCTTCTATAAGAGATAAAAGCATTCATTAACTTGGACAAAAGCCAAACATCTGTAGCTTGACTGTAATACTTTTTATACAATAAAAAAAATTGCTTTCTTACCAAAGCAAATTATTAATGCAGCGATGTCGGCAGTCAGACATTGTTCAACTAACTGGCTCAAATGTCTGATACATATTGTCATATGCCGGTCAGATGTCCGATCATAAACAGGAAAAGGCGAACTGAGTCCTATTCAATTTTGCATGCTTACAGCGGTCAGAGCAATAACATGCCCTTAACACCAGGGGTGCGTTGCTTAGAGCTACCGATCTGTTCGCGCAGAGACAAAAAGTTTTCATGTTGTAGGCATTGCTATGTTCGCGGCGAACTGTTCTACCTTGTCTACCTACTTTCAACTAAATGGACCCGTCTCTTCGCTGACGGCCGAATCCATGCATGCATATTGGGGGCGATCATGCAAACAGTCGCTTTGTACTTGGAACAGCATTTGCCCTCAGGATATCTGTGTGAGTGTGTGTGTTTCGTACCCCACGTGGAGGAGCAGGGGCTTTCCT
Organism: Littorina saxatilis; assembly: GCF_037325665.1. Taxonomy (NCBI): domain Eukaryota; kingdom Metazoa; phylum Mollusca; class Gastropoda; order Littorinimorpha; family Littorinidae; genus Littorina; species Littorina saxatilis. The sequence goes on along the minus strand of NC_090250.1, from coordinate 28,870,450 downwards.
TTTGTTTTGGGGGTGGTCAGATTCACAGTTGGATTTCTTATTGATTCCGTGAAAAAGTGTTGTGGTCTTCATGTCAGTCAATAAAGGTTGATTAAAGGTGAAGGTTTAGGAGTAAATAGCCCGTGTGTGCTCTCTCTCTCTCTCTTTCTCTCTCTCTCTCTCTCTCTCTCTCTCTCTCTCTCTCTCTCTCTCTCTCTCTCTCTCTCTCTCTCTCTCTCTCTCTTTCTCTCTCTCTCTCTCTCTCTCTCTCCGTGTCTCTGTCTCTCCGTGTCTCTGTCTCTATCTTTCTCTCTGTAATTTCCATTGTCATTTGTCTAACCGTCTTCTAGGTTTCTTTCTAGGTTTGCCTATTGTAAAAGTTTAATTTTCTGTAAAAATAGTGGATAGAACAAACAAATTTTGAAGCAACGGTACACATACAAAAAACAACTCAAAAACACTCTCAAAACGGAGAGGCAAAGAGAGAAAAGAGTTGCTATTCACACAAGGCGATGTGTAAGACTACAATGTTGGTAATGTTGATATCCTTATTGATATTCATGAAAGCAGTCAAATGTCCTATTCATGCTGATGAGTTCAGGACATTTGTCCCTGTTGTTGTTTCTACTCTGTGCTATTGTTCTTATGTTCTGCTGTCTTTGTACAAACGAGAAAAGTGTTGAATGTGTCATGTTTTCGCCGATAATCTATCCAATTAACCTGAATGTTATGTTTGCAGAACTGCTTTGTTTAACTTGGAAGATTACAGAAAGGCACTGGACGTTTTCATGGAAGGGCTGGAGATTGCAGGTTGGCCTATATATATTCACGTGCATGTTGGTTACCTTTGATTGCATTGGCAAGATAGTAAGGATCATTTTCCAAAATTACTTGTGATACTGTTTTGATATTTGGTTGATAAAATACTGTACCTGTGTTCCTTCTTGTGACCTTTCTTTTTCTGCTGTATTTCAGAACCCATTATTTCAGGGGGTATTTTTACAGTAAGCTGACAGCGCATGGACACTGAGTGATGCTTCCTCATTGGTAGAGGCAGTTTGTTGCGTGTGGGAATTAAGTAATAATGGTGGGGGGGGGGGGGGGGGGGGGGAGAGGGGGGTTGTGGGGAGGGGGGCTGTTAGCTAGACTCTTGATCCTTGAATCACTTGTTTGAATCCTGAGGCCTGAATGGTTATGGGTCAGCTTTATGTGGTGATGACTCTGAGGTGGTATCATTGTCCAACCCTGTGTCACACTGTCACTGCTGTGGGATGTAACACTAAAAGACCCTGGTCGTTCTGCCAGAAGTACAGATGGCTGGTCATCGCTACACGTGCACATACCTGAGTAGAGCGGCTCTCGTGGCTGCCGGAGCTTACCACTAGGGAAGTGCACTAAATTTCGAAACATTGGGATTTGAATAACCTGTTGTGATGTGGCACATAGGTCTTTGGTGAGGGTCAGACGACGGGCGCAGTGGCGTGGTGGTTAGACGTCGGCCTCCTAATAGGGAGGTCGTGAGTTCGAATCCCGGTCACTGCCACCTGGTGGGTTAAGAGTGCAGATTTTTCCGATCTCCCAGGTCAACTTATGTGCAGACCTGCTAGTGACTTAACCCCCTTCGTGTGTACACGCAAGCACAAGACCAAGTGCGCACGGAAAAGATCCTGTAATCCATGTCAGAGTTCGGTGGGTTATAAAAACACGAAAATACCCAGCATGCCTCCCCCGAAATCGGCGTGTGCTGCCTGAATGGCGGGGTAAAAACGGTCGTACACGTAAAATTCCACTCGTGCTAAAAACATGAGTGAATGTGGGAGTCCATGAAGAAGAAGAAGAAGGTGAGGGTCAGAGTCTGTAAGAATTAATTGCACGTTAGCATGAGTGTATCAACATGAACAATCAAGATGCTTGTTAAAATCCAGTTAACTGATTACCTCCACATGTTGTTGTGGTTTTTTTTTCCAGAGGACCGCTCCGCATTTGACATTTGGATTGAGAAGTGTGAAGCCAACCTGACTGATGATGAGAAACAAAAGGTATGATGTTATCGATGTTATTGAATTGTAAACTGTTCGAAGTTCAGAGATTTTGTAAATTTATGTTTTGCTCTTTTTTATTGCAGTTTTGATAAAAGCATTGCACATTTTCAAAACCTTTTGATGGGTTTGAATGAAGAGGGAGAAAAAGTGACTTTCAGAAACTAGTCAAACAGTGAAGACAAACTTTTGTGTCGGCCAGTTTGGGAGCTGTGTGAGAACAGCTATTGGTGAGGATACTAATTGTCACCTATACGTCTTTCAGTTTGTAGGAATCCAGTCGTTCGTTTTGCTTTGTAATAAAAGCAGAAAATGACAAAGAGCTAAAAAAAACAAACAGAGCAGAACGGAAAAGAAAAACATGAGACTGAGAGTGCATTGTAAAACTAAAAGTGGAATTGGTGGAAAAAATTTTTCTTATACGCACCTTAACGTGAAACCTTCAAGATCTTTCCTACAGCTATGCTTTTACTTGCAAGTATTTTCTTGAAATGTATTCCATGATAGTGGTAGTCATGGTTTATTTGTTCAACTAGTTCTGTTTAGTTTACTGCATATCCTTTAGCGGTTAGTAAGCAATTGATTTTTGTGCTATGTGAAAAATTGGCTTTGTACTGATACATATTTGTCATAAATAAGATGTATAATAGAGAGATTAAGTGTACAGTTTTAGTAGTAGTAGTAGTGGTTAACTTAAGGAAAATCTATGTATCATTACGCATTCCGCTTACCATAACGAAACTGACAACGGCGTCTGGCCCGTGCGTTTAGTTTCACTTTCGTTAACGTGATGGGAGGGAAGACAACTGTTGCAATAATTCGAAAGAGAAGTGTCCCATGTCTGGACTCTTCAGTTGGGAAAAGAAGAAAAGTCATACACGGAGCAGACGACACAGCCGAAAACAAGAACAAAAGAAACGATTATTGCAATGTTGTTTGTATTGATACATCTTAATGTTTCTGTGATACATTTTAACCACACAATTGTTGAATAGGCGCATGCAGAACGTTCGACGTGTACAGAATCTTCAAAAAGTGAATTCGCTGGAAGAGAAGTGTTTGCGTGCATCTTTCTCTGTCTGCAGATTCACTCATTCCGATTCATTTCTTTGGCTGAGAATGTAGTGCATCAAACCTGGAATAAATCACACATGAAACTGACATTTGTAGCATTAAGTTGTTCAGTAACATACTGGTTATAAAGAAATGTATGAATAAACATGCGTTCGCTGAGTTTTCACACAACATTCAGGGCTCGTTATTTCTGTCGATTTAACCACCGCCCGTTAGCAGATCAAAGGGAGCAAACGTAAACTTTGACCCCTAACCTTTGAACTGCGCACAAAACGCTGACGTCATCACATAAAGTACCGATAACCACTAACACTAACACTCACACTGTACACTTAACCAGTCTAATATCAGGATGTACATGTTTATTGCTCCACAGAATGAGGAAGGATCTAGTGCGACTGCCTCCAAGTCTGCAGCTGCTGCTCCCTCCGCTCCCCCTCCCACCCAAAAAAAGTACGTACCGCAAGGTTCCCACGGACGTCCATATGGGACTCAAATATTTTGTAAGAATGACTAATGTCCTTATCACTGTTTTCATGTCTGTTACACCTGCCAACCCTTATTGATTTGGCCTTGTTATCTGAAGAAAGAAAAACGTCATATTTTTTGGCCTAAGATGTTTGTCTGAGGTGCAAGTAGTTTTTAGGATTAAAAATAAACCTTAACCATGTTTATTTTTTCTGTGCCGGCAGATATGACTGGTACCAGACCCAGACACATGTTGTGGTGACACTGCTGCAGAAGAACACGAAGAAAGAAGAGCTGGTTGTGGAACCTACAGAAACCACGGTCAGTGTTAATTGTTACACCGTGTGCTCATGTGAGAGTGTGCACTTGCACATATGTGATGCGTGTATCATGGCACAAGTGTATATGTGCCAGTTTGATAGCAGGCAAAAAGGTAGTCATTGGAATATTCGATTGAAGACCCTCCTGTTTATTGACTACTTTTTTTTTCAAGACCCTGTTATCTCAGATTTTGATGGGTTTAAGGCTACCTTCCTGTTTTTTTCAGAAAGGTCGACAAAAGTGTTTACCTCATTACAAATAACTTCCTTTTTTATTTTTTTATTGTTAGTCCATTATTTAATAGATTTTTTGTAACTGTTTTTGTGTTTTTGTGTGTGTTTGGTGTCAGTGACTTTATCTGTTGCATTTGTTTGTTTTCTGACAGTTACGTGTGCACACAAAGCTTGCCAATGGCGAGGACTTTGACCTTGACCTTCATCTGAGTCATCCAATCATGCCAGAGCAGACTGTATCCAAGGTCATGACATCCAAGGTGAGCATATGTGCAAGTCTGTCAACGATCAAACAGTCGTTTTGTTGTGACATGGAGAACGATTGCACCAGGAAAGGTAGACAGGCACATTTTGCCAGTTCAGAAAAGAAAAAATGTTGAATTAGTAAAATGACTAGTTCCACGTGGTGTTTTGGCAGTTATGTTTGCCAGCTTTGTAAGAATACAGTAACATGCCACCGTAGTCATAAAATAAACAAGATGTAAGTTACACCTCGGGTTATTCCTGAAATGGCATGGTATCAGTTGGTAGTTTTGATTACTCAGGAGTTCCCCTTGGCATGCCATTTAGTGATTGTCTCCCTTGCACCTTTCAATGGTCAATCAATCAATCAATCAATCAATGAGTCTTATATCGCGCATATTCCGTGGGTACAGTTCTAGGCGCTCTGCAGTGATGCCGTGTGAGATGAAATTTTATACGGCCAGTAGATTGCAGCCATTTCGGCGCATATTTACCTTTCACGGCCTATTATTCCAAGTCACACGGGTATAGGTGGACAATTATTAACTGTGCCTAAGCAATTTTGCCAGGAAAGACCCTTTTGTCAATCGTGGGATCTTTAACGTGCACACCCAATGTAGTGTACACAGGGGGAGGTTCGGACACCGAAGAGAGTCTGCACACAAAGTTGACTCTGTGAAATAAATTTCCGCCGAACCTGGGATCGAACTCACGCTGACAGCGGCCAACTGAATACAAATCCAGCGCGCTACCAACTGAGCTATATCCCCGCCCCAACGGTAATTGTGATTCAATCAAGATGGGTTTAGAATGTAAACACGTGGACAAGGAGGACATGTAGAAAGCTTGCCTCACTAAAAGCAAGAGTATTCACTCTTTCACAACCCATACAAACCCGACAGAGTTATTTCTGTAGTTCGTCTATAGTAAAGGGTGAGAAACTTTTCCGGAAAGTAATAATAATAATTATAATGCACAGTCATTGGGGGAAAAACAATAACATAACATTATTTATAGTGCAGTCACACACATATCAATGAATAACACATTGCCCTATCATACATGATCACAAACACACGCGCGCACACACACACACACACACTTGTGTAGTCTAAGCACCTCTGCGCATAACGTTAGCACCTGCGTGCTGATTACAGGTGGAGATCAAGCTGAAAAAGGCCGAGGGGGTCCAGTGGACCAAGCTGGAAGGGGACGGACAGAAGTTTGCTCTCAAGCTGCCCTCTGCTGCTGCTGGTGCTGGTGAGTTTTTGTATTAGTGTCATTTGTACATGTGGTGTTTGGAGACGGACATTTTTGCCCTTCTTCTTCTTCTTCTTCTTCTTCTTCTTCTTCTTCTTCTTCTTTTTCTCCTCCTGGGTTCTTGGACTGAAACTCACATGGACCCTCGTTTTGGGTTTATGTGATGGCTTAATTTTGTTTCCTGGCCACTCACCAACACAAAGACAGCACAAAGACAGGGTCAAATGTTGGCCTATGGAGGCTTCTTCGGGACAACGAATACACAGGAAAACAAAAAGTAAATGCAAAAACAAAAGCAGCACAAAACCAAAAAGGGGCTACTACATCAAAATATATCGATGCAGTTTTCAAAGTGTCTTTTTCTTTTCTGTGCATGTAGCTCCGGAGGGAGCGGCGAGCAAGTATCCCTCGTCGAGCCACCACACACGTGACTGGGACAAGCTGGAGAAGGAGGTGAAAGAGGAGGAGAAGAACGAGAACCTGGAGGGCGACGCTGCCCTCAACAAACTCTTCCAGCAGATCTACGCCGACGGTTCCGACGAGACCAGGAAGGCCATGATGAAATCTTTTGTAAGTGGGAAGGAAACGGTTATAGGAATAGATGATGTTTGGAAATAATGTGTGTTTTTACGTTGTGGGACGTTGCCCCAACAAACTCTTCCAGTAGATCTATGCGGACAGTTCTTACTATAACAGAAAGGCTATGATGAAGTCTTTTGTAAGCGGGAAGAAAACAGTTGTGGGAAATTTTGATCTTTGGAATAAGTCTGTTGTGTTTTTATTTTGGGGGGCACTGCCCTTAGCAAACTGGATCGACTGACATCCCAGTGGAAATTAGTTCTGATCTGGGTTTTTTGCACTATCCGCTCAATAGTATGCTCTTTTAATTCCAAAGTATGCAAAGGCTGATCGCCGACCACACGTGAAGACACACAGCTCACGTGTGTTTGGTGTACACACATTGCTAGGGATCTTTGCGGGCAACGGTATAGAATATAAAGTCAGCTCCAATGTGTATACTTTCTGGTTAACACTTAGTAGTATGTTGGTTTGTGTGTCTGTGTGTGTGTTTTTAGTGTGCTCTTTTATAATGTAAATGTTATACAGTGAAACACCCCTTTTAATACCTCCAAGTTAAGACTTCCTACCTTCTAAGACTTTGCTTTTTAGGATTGTCTGTTTATAACCTTGGTCAATTCACCCCCATTTTAAGACTCATGATTTTCTAAGACTTTGCTTTTTAGGATTGTCTGTTTATAACCTTGGTCAATTCACCCCCATTTTAAGACTCATGATTTTCTAAGACTTTGCTTTTTAGGATTTTCTGTTTATAACCTTGGTCAATTCACCCCCATTTTAAGACTCATGATTTTCTAAGACTTTGCTTTTTAGGATTGTCTGTTTATAACCTTGGTCAATTCACCCCCATTTTAAGACTCATGATTTTCTAAGACTTTGCTTTTTGAGTCACTTGAGAAAAAGTGACTCTATGTAATCGGTCAGTGTTAGTCTGTCCGGCCGGCCGGCCGGCCGGCCGGCCGTCCGTAGACACCACCTTAACGTTGGACTTTTCTCGGAAACTATCAAAGCGATCGGGCTCATATTTTGTTTAGTCGTGACCTCCAAAGACCTCTACACTTTAACGATGGTTTTGTTGACCTTTGACCTTTTTTTAGGTCACAGGTCAGCGTCAAAGGAAAAATTAGACATTTTATATCTTTGACAAAGTATCTCGGAAACTATCAAAGCGATCGGGCTCATATTTTGTTTAGTCGTGACCTCCAATGACCTCTACACTTTAACGATGGTTTCGTTGACCTTTGACCTTTTTCAAGGTCACAGGTCAGCGTCAAAGGAAAAATTAGACATTTTATATCTTTGACAAAGTTCATCGGATGTGATTGAAACTTTGTAGGATTATTCTTTACATCAAAGTATTTACATCTGTAGCCTTTTACGAACGTTATCAGAAAAACAAGGGAGATAACTAGCCTTTTCTGTTCGGCAACACACAACTTAACGTTGGGCTTTTCTCGGAAACTATAAAAGTGACCGGGCTCAAATTTTATGTGAACGTGACTCATTGTGTTGTGAATAGCAATTTCTTCCTGTCCATCTGATGCCTCATATAATATTCAGAACTGCGAAAGTGACTCGATCGAGCGTTTGCTCTTCTTGTTAGGATTTTCTGTTTATAACCTTGGTCAATTCACCCCCATTTTAAGACTCATGATTTTCTAAGACTTTGCTTTTTAGGATTGTCTGTTTATAACCTTGGTCAATTCACCCCCATTTTAAGACTCATGATTTTCTAAGACTTTGCTTTTTAGGATTTTCTGTTTATAACCCTGGTCAATTCACCCCCATTTTAAGACTCATGATTTTCTCCGATTTTTGGAGGACGATGAAAAACATTTTTGACATTCTTGTTTTTTTGCAGTCGGAATCGGGCGGCACGGTGCTGAGCACCAACTGGTCGGAAGTGGGGAAGGAGAAGGTGGAGGTCAAGCCGCCAGACGGAATGGAGTTCAAGAAATACCAAATGTGATTGGGGATCAGGCAATCAGAGAAAATTACAATCATCTGTCAAAATACAAATTTGATGAAAATTTAAGAAAACATTTGGAATTTGCTAGCCTATGACTTTCCAAAAGAAATTCCCCCTTCCCCCCACCCCTTAAAATTTGATCTGCTGACATAGAGCTAGGATGTTGAATGCCCGTGTTGCACTTTCCCATGCACAAGAAATGATAAACCGCAAATAAAACCACTCCAAAAAGCTCTTCTTGTGAAATCTTCCAGGGAAAACTACACAGAAACAAATACAGAGGAATGGCATTTGTTTGATTTGACAGTCTGTCATGAAAACTGGCAAAATGTTCAAGTGTCAGTGTGTGTGTGTGTGTGCTGCATTTTTATTTTGTTTTTCTTGATTTAGAGACTGTTAAATTCATTTCCAGTATTCATTTGTCTCAAGTGATGTCACAAACATTTTGTGACACTTGACAGTCACTAAGCATATCTTACCATCTTGCAAATTCACCAAAATTATCTCCCTTACACTGTGGCTAAACAACCTTCAAAGTTAATGAAAGATAAACAAAATGAAAGACCTTGATGATTTGATAACAGCAGTGTCAGTCCACCAGGTTTTCTGAATGGTAGAAATTTGGATAGACCAGGAGTTAAAAACAAACCAATGAGAAGTAAGCATTAAATAACTTTCCACTAACGGTTACGCACTGAACAAATCAAAAAAACATTCTCAGAAATCTTAACGCATCTTGGTGCAAAGTGAGTTTTCAAAATTGTTTCTTGTATTGTTTACAATATTTCTGTACGATTCAAACTCTGTTTTGATTGTCTCTTAGCTCTGAGACAGATTTTCACACATGTTAGTATTATTACCATTCTCCGTTACTTGTTTCCTTTGAATGTCATGGCTTTAAGGCCGTTGATCGTTTGAGGCACATGTGTTTGATAACGAGGAAATCCTGTGTGAATACTTCCATATTTTCCTGCTAGAGTTGTAATGCTATACTTGTATGACTTTAAGAATTTACATTGTGTACATGATTGTGTATTTGTTTATTTCTAGATACATTGCATTTTTCATTTTATTTATTTATTTATTAGGCGCTAAGAACCATGTTCGGATTTTCGTCATACAGATACCATTATTATTATTATTATGATTATTATTATTTTTATGACATGTATTATTATTATCATTATTAAATAAGCATTTGATGGATCAACCATTTGAGGAAAAGAAGGATAGAAAGAAAACAAAAAAATGTACAGCTGTTATTACATTGCAAGAGCTATGAATACAGTTCTTATCAAAGACGCAGGATTCGTAGTCCTTAAAGTAAAATACATGCATATATGTAAACATCAGTACAGCAAATGAGGGATGCTGTCCTGATTTAGAGGAAATATTTCACTACTTTTTCAGGGGTGCATGGGGCCAATTTTGAGCTTTTTGATAGGTGTGCTGAAAGAAAGTACAGGGTCAGACAGCAAGAGTACAGGAATAGTACATGTACATGTACCATTAACAATTCAGGCAGAGCTTTGGGATCCCAGGTACACCCATGACTTGTAGCTCTATTACTGCAAAATCTCAAGTCCCATGTGTAAAGTGCTGTGTAAGGGTGGAACATTGCGCAATCTTGTTTTTCAGTGGAGTGAAAGGATTACCTTTTTTTATGTGGTCGGCTGAAGTTGTGATGTTATTGGTAAGATGTTTTGAATCCAGTTTGCTGTGGATGAAATTGATGTGTAACCTACAATGTACTCTTGCTGAGTGAGTTTTTAACCTTTGATTTGTTTTCGAGTAATGTTTTTTTTTTTGTGAAGCTGTTTGAAGCAAGATATTTTCATAGTTTTTGCTGTGTTTGAAAAAGGGGTTACATGAATGTTTGAAGTCTTTGAGTTAAAAAAAAACCACATCAACGACAAGGGATGTTTGATTTGTTTTACTTGAAAGGGAGGGAAGGGGATTTTCAAAGCTGATATTGTCTCTTTTGTGTCTCTCTCTTATTGATTTTAGCCTCCATGTGTAATGAAAAACATCAGTTGCTGTTGGTAGTTTTTGTGGTTTTAAATACGTCATTAACCAATTATAAAAAGCTTGTTGCTTAATAAATGGCTTAACTAAATACAGTTGGAATCTTTGTTTTACTCTGGCTTGCTTGTTCTCAAATGGAAATCTTTGGTTCAGAAGAAAACATGCACACTGAAAAAGTATGTTTCACGAGACTTAGTGACCCTCTGTTTAAACATGACAAGCTCAGAGTTTGAGGCTACAGCAGGCACACACACACACACACACACACACACACACACACACACACACACACACACACACACACATATTAACAGCAATGGGTTTTCAGATTTATTTTCATGTAAAAAGAGCATCCGTAAAAACAAGTTTGTAAAAGAAATACTGTGTGCTTTGGTAAAAAAAAAAATTTAAAAAAATCATTTCTTTAAGGTCCTTGGGTCATACAATTCCATAAAACAACCATTCACAGAAATTTGTGAAATGCCCACTTGGCAAGATACACATTTCCCATTCCTCTCCCTAGTTTGTACAGTCTTCATACCAATAACTCGGTATGAAGAAAGATGTGTTCAGCCACACCTTAATTATTACTGCCATTCTACAACTCACAATTGAATGATTATGATCAGTGCCGGTGTACAAACATTATAACTTTCTGGCTTAAAGTAATTTACAATATTGTGATGAAGGCAAAAATGGAGGATGGAGATGACAATTGTTTACAAAATACATGTAACAAAATACAATGTACTTGTGAAAGGGACAGCAGAGAACAATTACATGATCAGGAAATGCATGTTTTAGTTTATGTCTTCGGTTCTCTTGGCTTCCACCTTTCTCACTTATTGTATTTGTTCATCTGTCGCTAACTCACTCCCTTGACCCCCACACACCCCCTTCCCTCACCAATTCAAGCTTTGTTTAACCACATCCCCAGTTCATCATCAACCACCATTTTATCGCACTTAAAACAGTGGAGCGCAGGAACATGCAAACAAAAGTATGCCAGTTACTTCAGTCACAACATAAAGCTCACACAAAAACAGCAATGCATAAAATCACTAATTTTTTTTAGCAGTTCAGTACCATCTGTGGCGAAGATGCAATGCTTCTGTCTAGGATCTGCATCATGTGCATGCATTGCTTATGACTGCAATTCACTGTCAATGCATGTAGTTTAAAACATTTTATCTTAAAAAAGCATTTAGAAAATGGTCTGTACTACTACAGAAAATGCATGATCAGATCTTCACATTGTTATGCGTAGGAGAGACTAACACATGATTGATCACCATCACTGACACAAGTTTGACCTGTCACTTAGTGGATGCTCACCAAAACCTGTTCCTGCCAAAACCAAGCAGCTTAAAACTTCAGGTCTGATCACAGGCGGAAGGTATCGTCCACTGGACTACTACTATCACAGTAGTCTTTCTGTGATAGTAGTAGTCCAGTGGACGATACCTTCCGCCTGTGGTCTGATCACCCGATTCCTTCAATCTACAGGCACTTCTTGGTACCGCTGAGTCCATTTTGATGTAATCTTGGTAAAAAGATGCACCCCTGTTGTCTCTTCAGCCCCTCTGACAAACTTGACCTTCACAAGGTCAGTTAAGATCGGGGTGGTTCGGATACTCACCCCATTCAAGGTCATTCCAAATTGACACTTTATCTTCACGTATGCACTTTTCCCTCACACAAATTTTGACCTTCACAAATTAAGGCAGTCAGTATGGAGGATTTCTGCATGACTCTCACCGAATAGTTCAAGGTCATCTTATCTTATCTCCCAAATATGTCCACATCAGTTGGAATCCTCGTTGGTGGGGAAATGCGTGTGCCTCTCCACTCTGTAGTCTCTAAATCCTCCGGAACCTCTGCCGCTGGAACCGGAACCGCTGCCTCCTTGTCGACTTCTTCGTGACCTTGACCCTGACCCACTTCTGCTGCCCCTGTCGCTGCCACCATCATCACCACCAATCATCATGGCGGCGATTTCGGGAGGCAATTGCACGGCTGACATGGTGGTGGAGCCCTGTGTGCGGGGGCGACGCATGGGGTGGGCAGGGCGGCGGCTGTGTTGACCCGAGTCCTCCTGGTCATTCTCTTCTCTGGACGAGTGGCGACCAAGGCTGCATGGAAACAAGATCAATGCAGACAGTTGAACTATTTGCCCGCTCGCTTTTATCATTATTGTTTGTGTGTTTGTTCGTGTGTGTGTGTTTTTTTTTTTTTTAGTCATTTGCCTTTAAGATGTTGGTAAACCTTTGCGTCAATTGGGATATTCGTCAAGGCAATAAAAACAAGTCGCGTAAGGCGAAAATACAACATTTAGTCAAGTAGCTGTCGAACTCACAGAATGAAACTGAACGCAATGCAACGCAGCAAGACCGTATACTCGTAGCATCGTCAGTCCACCGCTCACGGCATAGGCAGTGAAATTGACAAGAAGAGCGGGGTAGTAGTTGCGCTGGGAAGGATAGCACGCTTTTCTGTACTTTTCTTCGTTTTAACTTTCTGAGCGTGTTTTTAATCCAAACATATCATATCTATATGTTTTTGGAATCAGGAACCGACAAGGAATAAGATGAAAGTGTTTTTAAATTGATTTGGAAAATTTAATTTTGATAA
>NC_090250.1:28850129-28852629 GCF_037325665.1 Littorina saxatilis | reverse complement strand
GTTGGCGGCATCTCCTCCCGCCCCTCCCGTTGCTGCTGCCGCTACTGCAGCTGCTGCTGTGGCTGTTGACCCTGAGTTGTCTTCCGAGGACATCCTGAATCTGTGGGCAGAGGACATCGGTGAGATGATAAGAAGGAATTCTTAGACAGGTAAGTATGTTAAACGAGGGAGCAGGGATAGATCTGGGGCTACCTTGAATGACTCAATTTCTGCAGACAGACCTCGGTGTTGGACTCAGGTGGTGGTTATATATACAACCCCGTGCTAAGTAAGTAAGTAAGTCAGTAAGTGAGTAAGTAAGTAAGTAAGTAAGTAAGTAAGTAAGTAAGTAAGTAAGTAAGTAAGTAAGTAAGTAAGTAAGTAAGTAAGTAAGTGAAATGGGTGTTCAAGAAGAACTCGTAAAGTTCGTGGAACCTCGATTAAAAGGCCTTTAATATAAAACGGAGATGCGTTCAATGCAAGCAACAGGCAAACCAGGTCTTAGAAAAGATACAGTCTGAAAATGGAGCTCAATTTACAGACGTTATGAACAGAGTATTTGGGAGAGAAAAACAGGATCTTGAAGGGGAAAGGTGGTCTTGAAATCAGGGGTTATTAGATAGATAGATAATTTATTGCCAAGTGTACAATACATGAATGAACATAAAAAATACACGAGGAAAGCAGCTTGCTGTGTGATAAAAACAAAAATAAATAGCATTCATACATCACTGGCGCATAGCATCATACATACATGGGTAAGACAATTTGGTATCACAGTAACTAATACATACACTATACAGACATGGTGAGAACTATGAAACTCTAAGAGCTATCGGAACCCCTAGGACCCCCCCCCCCCCCCCCACCACTCCCCCCCCCCCCTCTCCAACCCCTGTTCCCGAACTGAACATGTTCCATACTGATAAAATGTACCTCTAAAACAGCACATAAAAATAAACTCTTCCAACACATCACAGTGGTTAAAGAACGACTAAAACTACTAAAACATACTAGATGTGTATTCCGATAATATAACCAGCTGCTAAAACATAGTCTGGCTTCATCGCGTCACAGTGGTACAAGATGGGTTCCACCGTACCACTGTTACAAAATTAGGACCTTGCAATAGCTTGAACGGCCTAGTTGTGGCACAGCTCCAAGTAATCTCTGATAAGAACAATAAAATCTTGTATGCGTTTCTCCCGACTGTGAATGATCACGCTTTCTTCGGCGCAGGACAGTATCGACCAGAGCGTGAGATCAAGAAACTGTAAGTGTGGGATAAAGGAGTGGAAAAAACAGCAGTGCGCATGTATGGAATTTGCTCTTTGACTATCTACTCTGTCGTGTGATTGTGTGTGTGTGTGTGTGTGTGTGTGTGTGTGTGCGTGCGTGCGTGCGTGCGTATGCAGTGTGTGTGTGTGCGTGTGTGTGTATGTATGCCGGTGTGCGTGCGTGCGTGTGTACACGGTGTGCGTGCGTGCGTTTGTGTGCGTGTTTTCTCGTGTGTCAATGGCTCCATGTGTGTATATAGTCAGTAAACAAGAGCGAATACGTGTTTCTGTGCGGGTGTGCACAAACTGCGCGGCAGTAATCGCACTTCATCAATATTCCTGGCATCGATATTAACAGCTATTGTGTTTTCAGCGTAGCAATAGGGTCCGATATTTAGACGAGACAAGTATAATGCCGACGAGTCGAAGACGAGTCGCATTATACTTGTTCGAGTCTAAATATCGGACCCTTTGTGTCGATGCGTTGATCTCAGGTTTTGATAGCAGACGCCGTTTCTTATGCGCATTAGTTTTGTGCAGCCGGCGCCACACTGACTTTGGAAAAAAAACTCGATTTGACAACACAGCTGTTAAACAGCTTTTTATTAGTTCATTCGTATACAACAAAAAGAAGTTTAAGTTTTTTTTAATTTTGAACAAGACTACTTATGAAGAAGACCAAAACACAACATCAACGGAAAACTAGAAACAACTGAAGAACTAGGATGCAACAAGGGGGAGGAGAAGAGAACAGCTAATCCGTACAACGCGAGCAGACGGCAGCGAAGTTTTCAGTTTGGGTGAATGGCATTTATGCTTGTCTCGTCATGAAGCGAATTTTTCAACCTCAGTTATAAACGACTGCATGAATGTTAGTGCCATGGGTTGTACATCAATACTTCAAAGGGGAAGTGGGGTATTTAGTGTGGAGTTACGAGATAAGAAAAGCCGAATGCGAAAGTTTGTGTCAGTCGGCAACTGGCACACAAAAACGGCTGTTCCGTTTTACTCCCCTGCTTGTACTACATCTTTCGACTTTGGGCATTGTGTTGTGTTTAGGGACAGAAAATAATTGGTTTAGTCCTGTTTCATCCCCGGGAAGTTAGCACTGAGAAAAGGGTATGCTATCGACATTTGTAAAGCTGAAAAACATTCCCGAGAAGAATTTCAAGTTGTCAGTGTATGCTGTTGTCGATTCAGTGAAACACCGTGTGGTACAGATGGGTAAACCGGAACCATGCGTC
>NC_090250.1:28762629-28847629 GCF_037325665.1 Littorina saxatilis | reverse complement strand
GTCTTTGAACGTGGCGCGCGGCGCTAGTATTGTCATCGATCCACTATTGATAAAACGCGCTCGGCCGCCGCGTTCGCTTCGGTAACATTCCGGTTGGGGGAGAGTTGATAAACACAGCTTGAACACTAGACAAGTGAGACACACTGATATCAAAGAGAGAGAGAGAGAGAGAGAGAGAGAGAGAGAGAGAGAGAGAGAGAGAGAGAGAGAGAGAGAGAGAGAGAGAGAGAGAGAAAGAGGGAGGGGGGGGGGGGGGGGAGAGTCAGTGAGGGAGACAGACAGACACTGAGACAGAGAACGAGAGCCTGGAGCGAGAGACTGAGAGAGGGAACTCGAACTCGAAACTTTACTCAGACGGTGATCATTGCGGAAGGATTATAGCGTTAGGTTCATAAGGCCCTTTCTTACAGGTGGTCGAGTCGTCCTTGCTACAACACAAACATAAAACGGCGAAGAGCGAGAATTAAAAAATAATAAACAAACAAACAAACAACTTAAACAGCGTGACATTTTAAACAAACACTGAAACAAACAAACAAAAGGCTGGGGAAAAAACAAAACAAATTAACAAGCAAATACTGTGATACAAAAAAGAACAATGCAAATAATTTTTTTTTTAAACAGATAAAGATTACTGAAAAATAATCCACAAAAGCAATGACGGACAAACCATCAAAACCATTAAGTAAGACTCAGAAAATTGATGAATACAACGGCACAACATGTCACTGAAAAATAGATGATATATAAAATGATATGTAATTGTCAGTGGAATACATGTACGGAAAAGTAGAGATAAGAATAGTGTTTGTGTATGCCGGGTGATAGACATGACGATGTTCAGTTACAGGTAGTCACAGTGAATTCCACTGAAAGGTACGCATCAGTCAGAGGAAGAACAAGTCGCGTAAGGCGAAAATACAATATTTAGTCAAGTAGCTGTCGAACTCACAGAATGAAACTGAACGCAATGCCATTTTTCAGCAAGACCGTATACTCGTAGCATCGTCAGTCCACCGCTCATGGGAAAGGCAGTGAAATTGACAAGAAGAGCGGGGTAGTAGTTGCGCTAAGAAGGATAGCACGCTTTTCTGTACCTCTCTTTGTTTTAACTTTCTGAGCGTGTTTTTAATCCAAACATATCATATCTATATGTTTTTGGAATCAGGAACCGACAAGGAATAAGATGAAAGTGTTTTTAAATTGATTTGGACAATTTAATTTTGATAATAATTTTTATATATTTAATTTTCAGAGCTTGATTTTAATCCGAATATAACATATTTTTATGTTTTTGGAATCAGCAAATGATGGAAAATAAGATGAACGTAAATTTGGATCGTTTTATAAATTTTTATTTTTTTTTACAATTTTCAGATTTTTAATGACCAAAGTCATTAATTAATTTTTAAGCCACCAAGCTGAAATGCAATACCGAATTCCGGGCTTCGTCGAAGATTACTTGACCAAAATTTCAACCAATTTGGTTGAAAAATGAGGGCGTGACAGTGCCGCCTCAACTTTCACGAAAAGCCGGATATGACGTCATCAAAGACATTTATCAAAAAAATGAAAAAAACGTATGGGGATTTCATACCCAGGAACTCTCATGTCAAATTTCATAAAGATCGGTCCAGTAGTTTAGTCTGAATCGCTCTACACACACACACAGACACACACACACACGCACACACGCACACACACACGCACATACACCACGACCCTCGTTTCGATTCCCCCTCGATGTTAAAATATTTAGTCAAAACTTGACTAAATATAAAAACTGACTAGTTCAAGTTAAACAAATCGATACGATGCCTTGGCAAAACAAGGTTATTTCCGTGTTTGAATAATATGATTTGAGAGAGAGAAAGAGAGGGAGAGCGAGAGAGAGGGAGAGAGGGGAGAGCGAAAGAGAAAGGGATTTACCCTTTCATTCAACAACCAGGGGAAACAACTGTGTCAGGCTGTTCTGCACTGCAAGACATGCATCTGACCTGAACCCTGTTGAGTAGATTATATTCGATATCCACTATACAGCACAGGAAATTGAAGTAGTCTTGCGTTTTCTTGTAACCCATCGTGTAAATAACAAATACAGAGCAGCTCCTTTTTACGCTTAGTGCAAACCGCTACACGGTCGCTTCCCTTGGAGTTTGGACAAGGAACCCAATATGTTCTAGTCTCACTGTGATATCAGCGGTAATTGCGGGATACCTACAATTTAAGAATATGTTTTAAAAAAATGTTTGCATGGCCATACAAATATTTTGACAGATTACTTTTCATTACACAAGAAGAACTACAATTTGCATAAACATCAATCTTAGCAACCCATTAAAAAAAAGCTTTAATATAGTATATGAGACAAAACACTAACATTATGTGGTACATTCAGTCAAATATTGATTATGTATTATGCTGAAGCGTGATTTAAACATTTAGTCAATCTATAAAAATGTTTTTGTAGGCAGTCAATGACTGCTAATAATCCTAACAATGACAATGCCAATGGCTTATCCAATACTTTGAAGTGTCCATGTGCTGTACCGAGTCACGTACGTACCTCCTGTCTTATATTGTGGAATTAAACCTGTGAAATATGCAGAAAATTGTTTCATTGATATGCATGAAGAATTTGTTCAGCACTATGCAACCTTACCAAAAATCCAACATTAGCCTATTTCATTCTAGATATTTTCTATTCATTGGATGATATTACATAAGATTACGTAAGCTACGATCTAGACTGGGTATCCTGTCAGGAACTAAGCTTACCAAAAAAATCGTTCTATTTGTGAGACAGACAAAGTGAAAACAGAGTTACAAAAAACTAAGCAGAAGGTGTGACTGGAGGAAATGGGGAGTCGAAGAATCCAACCAGTAAGCTTACAGTAATCTTCCTTGCTTGAAATAAAATAAAAATACCTAATAAAATAAGCTTAGTACATTTTGAATAAGAATAACTTCCCTTTACGGGAAGATTGACAGTACGCATGTGCAGATCGAGGCATCGAAAGGAGGATTGACGCGCGTACTGCCTGGAGCCAGTGGAGGTGTGTGCATGTGCTTTATCCAAGTCTACGTCCGCTTTTGTTAGACAGGGGAGAATAAGATGACCTGACGTGAGTTTGTTTAGGCCTTTGCAGATTCTGATGGAATAAAACAGTAATATGAGTGTGCACGCATCATGTTCACAATCACAGCGCCGTTGCAAGTGTAAGACAAGATGAAGAGTTATGCTTTTACTTGCTTTTTTTTGGTCTGCAACTGCATCTGCATGGGCATGGGTAACGCCGGCAGAATCCAAAACTTTGGCTTAGTACCGGCGGAACTGGGGAGAGCACTAATTAGGGTTCGTACTGCCTTCTACATTGGTCACAATGTTCTTGGTCTGGTAGTGGTAGTCTTGGTATCGTGTCGGTTTGATACGTCTAAGGGCCAGATGACAAGGACAATTCTTTATTTAAGTTTTAACGAGGGTAATCGATTAAAATTTAAGCAGTATAGTCTGCTTTTGTACGTCCAGCCCTCACCCTAAAGAGGGACTAACTAAAAAATGATGCATGAAGACTCGAACTATGTAATGAGATTGAGAGGTCAGAAAAAGGTCCATGCCCAAATACCCATACCCTAATGCATAAAGTCTATCATTTGAAAGCACGACAGAAAATTGCTTCTGTGGATCTTGAAATTGGATGGTCGCATTAACTGCTTGCAGCTGTGTTGATTTGTTATATATATGTATATTAGACATTTTCATTTGCAGGTGAAGTGTACAACTTGTGATTGGGTGCACTGAAGTGGTCTCATCAGCAGTCAAGATGCTCTATTCAGTATTCATTGGTCATTTGCCAAACACCACCACAAAGGTGAGCATTTTATAAAATGTTCATTCTGTTATACATATCGGTATTCCAAGCTTTTGTAAGCTCTCACAGAGCCTAGCATTAGCAAAGCATGTGCTACAGCGATCTCACGCGAGCTGCAAAAGCCGAGGTGCAAATTTCTCGGTGTTCAAATCATATATATATATATCAAAGAGTGTGTCTCGTGGATATCTCGCGAGAGCTGCTCAGATACCGAAAAGGTCTGTTGCTCATTTAAGGCTTTAATTTTGATACATTTTAAATCTTAGTCTTGCTCAATTAAGCTAGCTGCAGATGGCAACACAGTAAGGTGACACAAACGTACAGTTGAACTTGAAGGCAAATTTTTCTTCCGCATTCAGGACAAATTGCACTGTTAATGAGAACTGCGTTTTTGTTCTTTTTTGCATTAGATTCATTGAAATGACTACTGTCCAACTTCAAACAATGCTGTACACTACAGCCAACATAGTGAACCATATCCTAACCAATTTACATTTACCCCCTTTTGCGCTACACATTATGCCAAACAATTCAAATGAAATTCGGGTGGAACTGAAGATAATAGCAAGAACAATATTTGTCAGTTTCACGTGTGCATTTCCTCTGCTGTTCTTGACTATGCAGAATATCAACTTGTGCGATTGGAGTACAGTGTACATCAACTGATCAAGGAGTCAAGATCCCTTTCGTTGTTTTTGCTTTTGAAACTATTCAGATTTCTAATCCTGCATAATGAGGCAGGAGAAAAATGTTTTGGTCAACCTACTTATTGTATTTTTGAGGGCCATGTATCATGACCTTTTTTTTCCCTCCCTTTTGTATTGGGTATTTCTTGTACTGTACTTGTCTGGTCTGTAGTATTGAAGTAGTAAGTAGACAGTGGTCAGACAACCAAACTCTGCTACATGTTTACATTTACAGAAGCTTGCATGCTTTTACAATGTCATTTGAACCTGTCTATTGATGGGCTCAGTGGCGTAGTAGATAAGACCGGCCTCCTAATCGGAAGGTCGTGAGTTCAAATCCCATCCGCGGCCGCCTGGAGGGTCAAGGGGGGAGATTTTTTCGATCTCCCAGCAGACCTACTAGTGCCTTATCCCCCTTCCTGTGTACACACAAGCACAAGACCAAGTGCGCACGGAAAAGATCCTGCAATCCATGTCAGAGTTCTGTTATAAAAACACAAAACTACCCAGCATGCTTCCTCCGAGCAGCGTATGCTGCCTGAATGGCGGGGTAAAAACGGTCATACACTAGTGCAAAAACATGAGTGAACCTGGGAGTTTCAGCCTATGAACAAAGAAGAAGAAGAACCTGTCGATAATGACCACCCAAGAGACCGACCAAAAGTGGTTGTCATTGACAGTGGTAGTTAAGCAAAGGTGAATTATACAGGCAAAAATATTGTCGGGAATCCTTTGGGGTGGTCTTGATGGGCAGGTGGTCGCCAGATCAGGTTCAACTTCTTCTTCAGCGTTCCAGAAATTCTGGTGACGTGTGAGCTTGTTTGCCCATTTGGGTTCCCCACACTATACTCTGAGAGCATAGTCAGCTTCACTCCGCTTTCGTTGGGTAGGCATGTTTCCAAAACCCACCGAACTCCGACATGGATTACAGGATTTTTTCCGTGCGCACTTGGTCTTGTGCTTGCGTGTACACACGAAGGGGGTTAAGTTACTAGCAGATCTATCTGCACATAAGTTGACCTGGGAGATCGGAAAAATCTTCACTCTTAACCCACCAGGCGGCAGCGACCGGGATTCGAACTCCCGATTAGGAGGCCGACGTCTTACCACTGCGCCACTTCGCCCGTCAGGTTCAACTGTCATAGTGAGTGTGTGTTTGTGTTGCAGGAGGAACTGACAGAACTGTTCAGCGAGTGTGGTGAGGTCAGAGATGTCTACATTCATCCTGACACTCAGCGACCTTTCGGATATGGGTGAGTGCACTAAACACACAGCTGACGTGAAAAAGCATGCCTCATGGTTATTTGATGCGAGATTTTGTTGTTGATTGGTTGAGGTTTTGTAACTGTAGCTTGTGTATGACTTACAATTTATATTTGATTTTCTGATCTAGCGTAATCTACAAGTTGACTGTTTGCTTTCAGCTTTGTGAGGTTCCCTAACCCAGAGAGTGTGCTGAAAGCTGCCCAGGAGGTTGGGGACTGGACTTTGCGAGGCTTCCCTCTCAAGGTGGAGATCGCCAGCGAGTCCAAAGATACACTCAAGCTTGTTCTTGATGGTCAGTACAGTGAAAGGCCCCTTTTAATCAAGATACATGTACTTAGCTTTAACCCCTTCACTGCCACAGTATAACAGCATTTTCAACTGGTAGCAACTTTAGCAACTTATCTGAACGGTCAATGGGAAAGAACTGTGTTTAGAACCCCTATAAGTTGTTGGACAGTGGTTACCTCCCATTTAGTTTTCAGAAATGTCCTGAAATGTTGTTGACACAAATCCCACGTATGATTATGGGCGTATGACAAACTGAAAATGACCACGTATTACATACGGGGTGGGCAGTGAAGGGGTTAAGACTTTCCCCATTTAAAGGGCATTTTCAGATTTTCTTTTCATTAGCTCTGTAAAATAACCTCCATTTTAAGACTCCCTCCTTGTTAAGACTTAATTTTATCAGCTTTTTTTTTAGGGCTTAACACTTTCGTGACGGGATGCGACTATATTAGTAATAGCGCTGCAACGCCCACGGACGGGAAGCGACTATTTTAGTATTAGACATACAAGGTACACGACTCGTGATTGCTTCCCGGTTTTTGAAGCTTGCAAATAAATTGAGTTGTTTCCCTTGATACACTTGGCGTCCCCTTCTGCCATTTGCAAATCCGCCTGATTTGTGTGCGTTTTTGAGGAAAAAAAATGAATCAAAGGCGAGCCTTGTCTCGGGAGGAGATTCTTCGGATGTTGGACCTAGAGGATCCCGTAGAGCATGATTCGGACGTATCGTTTTCGCCTCACGAAAGCGATACAAGCAGTGAAAGTGAGGAAGAAACAGTCCCGTTGTTGCTAGTACGAGTCGGCAAACTACACGTGGTTGGCGGTGATACTGCTAGACGAACATGTATCTCGGAATCGTGCAGGAGCTATGGGGGCGTGGCAGCACTGATAACAATGGATGGCTGGAGCCTTCAAATCCTTTTGGAATTGTTCATAGGTGTACAGTTGGTACTTTGTTGTGAAAATGTGACTTATATTCAATATGGATTACCTAGACATCATTTGGTGAGTGTTAGATCTACAGTTTTGTTTCATTTGAGTCAGGATGCTGTGAGTGAATGCGTGATTTGCTTGTTTTTTTCTTTGTACTGTCTCCTTATTTCTGTGTACAATGTTAACAATATTTCAGCTAATTCATAGGTTTTACACCTTGTTTGGTTATAACATTATTTATAATACTTTCTGTTAAAAAATAACTTTTAAAAAAAGCAGTAGAAAATAAAACACACACAAAAAAACGTTAAAAAACACAAATTATCCCCCTTTCACCCCCCTTTCACCCCCCTTTGCTAAAACAAATCGCGTGACAAACTTATAAATAGCACGACTGAACTGGGCATCCATTTTTGAATTAGTACACACAATTTGGTGGTGATTGGACTTAATTCAAGCTTGCTAGACAGATTTCTTTACAGTTACTGATTTTTGGGAAGTTTCTTGGTGGCAAGCTTGGGCAGGCAGGACGTAAACGCCGTGGCAGTGCTAGTCACAATAGTGTTAATAGATAGGTACAGCTGTTAGCTGTAATAATAGTGCAGATGTTGCAAGGGAAGTAATTCACATGGTGCCACAGAAGCTATTTGCAGAGGGCACGGCTGAAACGGCATGATGTTTAATTGTTGTAACCTTAAATCAACCTTTCACTTAACAGTTTGCCTGTTTCCCAAGGCAGTAGCTAAATATTTCTTGGTCAGCGGTTGTAGCTTACAGAAACTGAGAAGCTTTGGAAAAATCAGACATGCATGGTGTGCATTTCAACAGCCAAGCACCCGACATCCAGGACTGTGAAGAAGGATAACACTGTGCGATCCAGAGTGAAGGAGTCGTGTCACTGCATCAACAAAGAGCTGGATCTTGTCCATGGTAGGTGCTCTGAGTTTTAAACTGAAATGTACCCGCGAGGTGTTAATCTAGCCATTTTCCCTCTTCAATGGTTTCCCCAGTGCACCGCCAAGGCCTGAAATTTGGTGGAAACAGCTTAATTTCTTGTGCACACTGTATTATTATCGTACATGCATGCTCGTAGACGCCGCCGGGGAGACAACCCTTACGTGACTGGAACAACTCTTGTCACTTCCTGACAGATAATAAATGGCTCTGCTCTAACACGTGCCTTGTCTCCATTATTCATCTTTACTCTCTCGTCTCCCTCGTACCACAAACACGCCAATATTACACACACCACCCCTGCTGTCTGTCTAGCATGTGATGTTTCATACACCTTAAGTACTGAATACTTCTTCTTCTTCTTCAGTGTTCCAGAAATTCTGGTGACGTGTGAGCTCGTTTGCCCATTTGGGTTCCCCACACTATACTCTGAGAGCATAGTCAGCTTCACTCCGCTTTCGTTGGGTAGGCATGCTGGGTATTTTTGTGTTTCCATAACCCACCGAACTCTGACATGGATTACAGGATCTTTTCCGTGCGCACTTGGTCTTGTGCTTGCGTGTACACACGAAGGGGGTTAAGTCACTAAGCAGATCTGCACATAAGTTGACCTGGGAGATCGGAAAAATCTCCACTCTTAACCCACCAGGCGGCAGCGACCGGGATTCGAACTCATGACCTCCCGATTAGGAGGCCGACGTCTTACCACCACGCCACTGCGCCCGTCAGTACTGAATACAAAGCAGAATCGGTAATTAATTTTTGTATTGTGTTCATGCGCTGTCTGGCAGGTGATGCTCCACTACACAGCAAGTCGGTGCTTGACCGCATGGAGGCCATGTCCTCTGGGTACTCACCCAGACTAACCGGTACACCCGTCCCCCGCTCCTTCACCACCATGGACAATCTGCGAGACAGGATTGCTTCTGGGTCAGTTCAAGGCATCATTATTTCATTGGTTTTTGTTTCTTTCTTGCTTTGCTTTTCTTTCATTGCACAGTTTGACAAGGACATCATTGTTGGGCATTTCAACAGAATTGCTACCGAGTCAGTTCAAGGCATCATTATTTTATTGATTTTTGTTTCTTTCTTGCTTTCTTTTTTTTTGCTTTTCTTTCAGTACACAGTTTGGCAAGCACATCATTGTGGGGCATTTCATCTGACAATAAATTTTAAAAAAAAACATTTATGCATCGATGCATCATTTGTTCTTAACAAGAACAATAATAACAACAATGTCTTCAGTTACAGGCTAGGCTGCAGTTCAGTCTGTTGATCTTGAACTTTGCAGAATGACTTCAGCTTTTATTCACACGCTAGTACACAGAGAGAGTTTGGCAAAGGAATTTAGTCAGTTAAGTAGGGAACAGGTGCAAATCTAGTTTCATTGTGACTGAAGTTTCATTGTGACGGAGTTCAGAGCGAGAAAACTTCACTGTAAAGAGCTGAGATCAATAGCACCCCTGGACATTTGATATTTTTCATCGTAACAAATCCTAACAACAGCAATAGCGAAGCCAGAATAATTAACACATACCAAGAATAACAGTTCCTGTGAATAGAACAGGAGTACTCTAGCAAAGAAACAAGTTTTGGGGGTATGGAAACATGCAGAATGTTCAGCAAAAGCAACACACTCAAAATCCAACAAACAAAAAGACAACATAGTGTGGCAATGCAGAAATGATGTTGAAATCATTTGATTCTGTTTGAAATTTTCAGGATGATGTCAGACCCGGACCCTCAAGAGAGTCAGGGGAAGAAAGTTCGACTGAAGGAATCCCTCAAAACCCTTCTGTCTGACCTGGAGGTTCACTACGCTGAAATCGTCATCAAAGAAAAAGATGAGCTGAACCGGTCAGCTGGAGAAGCAGCGGGTGATGATAGCAGCAACACTGGTGAAGAAGTGACAGCAAAACTTCCACGCTTGCCGAGAACTTTCAGAACCTTGCTGGAATCAACAGAAGCTAATATGAGTGAAAATGCTTGTTGTGACGAGGAGAGTGAGAAATCAGCCTCATGTGGTGAAGATCAGGTGGAAGAAAGAAGTTCAGCTGATGTCACCGGGGATTTCTCACATGTTCAAAAAGTTCACAACAAGACTAGTTCACACAGGAAGATGCATAAAATAGTGCAGCCTGATCACAGTTTGGGAGGCAAGATGCCAGGAATGTCTCAAGACACAAAAAATCTGTTGGACTTAGAGAACCACCAAGATGTGATACAGGAGGCCATTCGTCTGGGGCTGGAAGACATGATCAAGAAAAACAAGCTGCCTCCTGGTTTTTTGGAGAAATTCTGCGGTCTTCCAGCGGCTGAGGGACTCCTGGATTTAGGGAACGGGTTAGGGAACAGTGGTACCTGTTTAGGTTCCTTAGAAGCGACAGTGAGAGGATCCAGTGAAAATCGTCCTGACAGAAGTGTGTCCCATGACATAAAGAGAAACTCTGATTTTCCATCCAGCTTAGAGAGTGCAAGGGGTGGTCCTAGACAATCTCCGCCAAGCTCAGAGAGTGGAAGGGTTGGTCCCAGACAATCTCCATCCAGCTCATTTAGTGGAAGGGGTGGTCCTAGACAATCTCCATCCAGCTCATTGAGTGGAAGGGGTGGTCCCAGACAATCTCCACCAAGCTCAGAGAATGGCAGGGTTGGTCCTCGACAATCTCCATCCAGCTCATTGAGTGGAAGGGGTGGTCCTAGACAATCTCCGCCAAGCTCAGAGAATGGCAGGGTTGGTCCTAGACAATCTCCATCCAGCTCATTGAGTGAAAGGGGTGGTCCGAGACAATCTCCACCAAGCTCAGAGAATGGCAGGGTTGGTCCTAGACAATCTCCATCCAGCTCAGAGAGTGGTAGGGGTGGTCCTAGACAATCTCAGTTAAGGTGGGTCAAAGACAAAGGCCAGGATTCTTCAGGTCCAGGGCATCAGAGTGATCCATCAAGAAACAGTCACAGCAATGGAGTTCATGGACCTAGATCGGCAGAGAACAAACCACACTCTGTACAACAAAACTCCCCACCAGTAAACCCTTTACCTCACAACGGACCACTCCCTGTTGGATTTAGTGCTTCTGGTGGTGGTCAAAACAGCGTGCTTCAAAACAGTTTTCCAACATTAGCAGGTGCGCATGGAAAAGGTCACAGTGACAGCAGCCCACAAAGCTTCAGAGAGAGAGGTGTTCACAGTGTCTCGCAACGTGCGAACTTCAGAGGTTTTCCCATTTTCCAGCCTGGTCACAGACCTAGCCCAGGCAGAGGTCTATCGGGTCCCCTCCATCCCAGCGCCTATCCTGTCGTACCTCAGTATATGAGCCCACCTGTCTCTGCCGTCCCAAGTCCTAATCCTTGCCGGAAGCCTGTGCCTAGGTTTAATGGCCCCGGACATCTGTTGAAAGGAAGAGGGGGCCTTCTGCGATGTGACTCTCACACCTCCAGTAGTTCTTCATCCAGTCAAGCTACAGAATCTTCCAGATCAGGTCAGTTTTTGGTAGTTGTCGAGGTGTGGTAACTTGGTGACTTGAAACACAGGTTTTTATTGCTGTACAGGCAAATTGGAATAAAGTTGAAGTAGCAAATATTCGGTTAAAATCTTTTCACTGGCAGTGTAGTGAATGCCAACAAGTGCTTGCTCTTCAATCAAGTCGTGAAATGTCACCACATTTTTATTATTTATATTTTGTGTGTGTGTGCTAAATCTTCAATCTTTTAAGCCTTCTGAGCCTCTTAGAGTCTGGCACAGAGTTATTAACAATGTTTATTACTTTGGTGGTAAGATAATTCTATTGTCTTGTATTTTCATCACTCATGTGTATCTTGATTTTTTTCAAGCAGTGTTAAATGGAAGCCTCCCAGGGTTGGAAACAAGCGAGCATCGGACAGGTTCAGTTGCTGCTGAAAACAAGGTATGGGTTAGATAAAGACTTGCTCAGCACACCCTCTTTGTGTTTGTACGGATTTTGTCAGTCAGTGTCTGTAGGCTGCATAGATGGATTAGCAGCGTGAAACTGTTTCTGGGGGGGGGGGGGGGGGGGGGGGGGGGGGGGGGGGGGGGGGGGGGGGAGGGGGGGGGGGGGGGATGATAGCTTTTTGAGTTTCAGAGTTGGTTTTAAAGAAATTCCTTTGTCTACTCATTGAATAAATTTATATTCTTGGGTATGAAAACAAGAATTGTCCGACTGAGTCTCTAAGTTGAAAGATGTGTGAAAAATGATGTATCCAAAATCATTGACTGTGGCACCAACATTTTGCATCAAGTGAAGCTTTCATTTCAGTTATTTTCATTTCAATTTTTATTTTGCGTAATAGCAGAGACTGAGATTCATTTGATTCAGTATCATTACAGCACACAGGCTACACAGATAACAACGGCAGAAATCAGCAGATTCTTGGGAACTGCAGCAGCAAGCAGCAACAGAACCCTACCGCAGATTCCAGCATCAGTGTAGAGGCGTTTATCCAAAGGGTGAACGGTGAACAAAGTCGAGGCCAGTTTGAAGACGCCGATCACCGGACAAATGGCGCATTGTTTTCCAGAGAGGAGAAAATGGGAAGGAGTCCGTCCAGTTCTGCACATGAACATTCGCTGCCAAATGGTTATTCACCACGAAACTCAAAGGTGGAGAGTTTTCACAATTCTCAAGGATGTTCAACATCACCGCCTTCAGTGTTTCAGCACAAGATGTCCATGACTGGCAGAGGGCGCGGTGGTGTGTTGATTGCCAGTCTGCAGGCACTGACCTTAGGTCAGCAGAAATCAGAGGTGGGGGCTAGCCCTGGTCAGAGAAATGTCCGCCATTCTGAAGCGCCTGGGTCTGTGCCAGCCTATGGACGGGGACAGGCCTTACAGAGCTATTTAAAAAAGTAGATTTTTGTGTCAAATCAGGATCTTCTCTTCTTCTGTGAACGCTTTTGTCTGTACTACCCGTTTTGCAGGTTATGGGAATATACTGATTAGTGAAAGTTACATTGAAACTTGTATGTGTTAAATAAATCATTCCTTTGTTTACATCCCATGTTAGTTTTTGTTGTTGAAATGACAAATTAAGCAAAAAAGGAAGAAAAAAAAAAGGTACTTCTATGCGAAATTCGCAAAACCATAACATGGCACAAATTCCAAAACTTGGACTACATTTTTGTGAATCAAATTTTTGCTGTTGGTTTATTACACTGTCATTGCATATGAATATCAGATCTCTGAGATGCTTAGTGTACATTTTTTCTTTGACTGGAATCATCTGCAGAGTTGTTCATTGTTATATCACTGCTTGTATGATTGTTCTTGAGCAGAAAGTGTTTTAATTTGCACACCATGGTAGTGCAGCTGAGTGTTTTGATTGTGAAATGTCTGCATTCTGATATACTTTTTATACTGCTGATAATTGTGTTTGTGACAACTGTTATCTGTACTACTGGTGTATTACCCCTCACCCCCATACTCTTGATGATGGCAACAAGTGTTGTCTGAGTTATGATATTATTGATGTTAGTCTGTAAAACTAGCATGCTCTCTGAGTTGTTAACAATGGTACTCTGATAATGTCAACTAGTGAGGATAATATGAATAAGTTAGACTGTAAAGCGATCACACCTTCAGAGTTGTCAACAAGTGTACTCTGATAATGTCAGCTAGTGATAATATTAATAAGTAAGTCTTTAAAGCGCTCACACCTTCAGAGTTGTCAACAAGTGTACTCTGATAATGTCAGTTAGTGATAATATTAATAAGTAAGGCTTTAAAGTGATCACACCCTCAGAGTTGTCAACAAGTGTACTCTGATAATGTCAACTAGTTATAATTTTAATAAGTAAGTCTTTAAAGCGATCACAGTTCACACCATCTGAGTTGTTGTTATTTTAACAAATGACAGCAATCTTCCTAGGCAAGTAATTTGCTATGACAATCTGTTTGTTGTACCTTTATTTTGCAACAGCCTTTGTCGAACTGGTACCTTGCATTGGTGATGTTGCCTTCAGGCGCACTCTTTTCTGTAAATAACTTGTTGTAGCACTGGCCTGTGCCTTATCTTACTTTGTTCAAGAATGTCCTAAAGTGAGTTGGTGATATTTGTCTATGGTTCCCCCCGCGGGTTAGGGGGAAGAATTTACCCGATGCTCCCCAGCATGTCGTAAGAGGCGACTAACGGATTCTGTTTCTCCTTTTACCCTTGTTAAGTGTTTCTTGTATAGAATATAGTCAATTTTTGTAAAGATTTTAGTACCCCCTGCGGGTTAGGGGGAAGAATTTACCCGATGCTCCCCAGCATGTCGTAAGAGGCGACTAACGGATTCTGTTTCTCTTTTTACCCTTGTTAAGTGTTTCTTGTATAGAATATAGTCCATTTTTGTAAAGATTTTAGTCAAGCAGTATGTAAGAAATATTAAGTCCTTTGTACTGGAAACGTGCATTCTCCCAGTAAGGTAATACATTGTACTACGTTGCAAGCCCCTGGAGCAAATTTTTGATTAGTGCTTTTGTGAACAAGAAACAATTGACAAGTGGCTCTATCCCATCTCCCTCCTTTCCCCGTCGCGATATAACCTTCGTGGTTGAAAACGACGTTAAACACCAAATAAAGAAAGAAAGAAAGAAAGTAAAGATTTTAGTCAAGCAGTATGTAAGAAATGTTAAGTCCTTTGTACTGGAAACTTGCATTCTCCCAGTAAGGTAATATATTGTACTACGTTGCAAGCCCCTGAAGCGATATAACCTTCGTGGTTGAAAACGACGTTAAACACCAAATAAAGAAAGAAAGAAAGAAAGAATTGTCTATGGTGCTGAAGTGGATTGGTGTGTTTTGTCTATGATGCTTGAGTTGGTGTGTTTGCCTGTATGAGAAATGATTGAGCTATGTATGTGGATGGATTATTGTGCATGCGCACAGGTGTATGTGAGCGTGTGAGTAAGAGAGGTCTCAAATTCCCCAGACTGAAGGATAAAATACAAAGCACAAGAAAGCATAAACAATGTATGTAAGCAAACCCTAATGTATGTAAATTCTCCCCTGAAAG
Source organism: Littorina saxatilis (assembly GCF_037325665.1). Lineage (NCBI taxonomy): Eukaryota > Metazoa > Mollusca > Gastropoda > Littorinimorpha > Littorinidae > Littorina > Littorina saxatilis. Next base: position 28,832,622 of record NC_090250.1, on the reverse strand, counting down.
GCATTTCATTACAGTACAGCTGCAAATGTTTTACCCATGTACATACGCACCTATATACTATATAAGCTTTTCATACCATTGTATCTCTGTACGATCCCCAGCGGGTTAGGGGGAAGAATTTACCCGATGCTCCCCAGCATGTCGTAAGAGGCGACTAACGGATTCTGTTTCTCTTTTTACCCTTGTTAAGTGTTTCTTGTATAGTCAATTTTTGTAAAGATTTTAGTCAAGCAGTATGTAAGAAATGTTAAGTCCTTTGTACTGGAAACTTGCATTCTCCCAGTAAGGTAATACATTGTACTACGTTGCAAGCCCTTGGAGCAAATTTTTGATTAGTGCTTTTGTGAACAAGAAACAATTGACAAGTGGCTCTATCCCATCACCACCCTTCCCTCCGTCGCGATATAACCTTGAACGGTTGAAAACGACGTTAAACACCAAATAAAGAAAGAAAAGGAAATCTCTGTACGATATATGTTGCATATAAAATGCCTACATTCATGAAAGGAATTGGATGCAGTGTGTGTGCAGTTGTTCATTAGTGCAGGCTTCAAATTGTCCTCGCAGAAGAATCCAGACAAGTATGGCATATGATGGGAATTTTTGTGAGCTTAAACAGCTACTTTAATGACACGGGACAAAACGCTCTGTCAATTTTAAAGTTTCGGGCATTGCGCAATGAGAAGAAAAAAAGAAAAAGCCTACACACTCGTGCACATCACATAACTGCGCGCACACACATATACATAGTGCATACAAACGCGCGCACACACACACACACATCAGTATTTTGTGTGAGTCAATTTTCTTAACGTTACCTCTTTGTTAATCACGCTGGTTTGGGGATTCTGAATATGTACAGTTAAATATACATTATTAAAATATGACATTTTGTACAGATTGAGACAGTCTTTTTCTCCAAGGCCAAGTCATGTTTTAGTCAAAATACAATACAATTTATAACATTTGTATAACGATTCATGTTAGTTAGAATTCCTTTACGATTGAACACAAACAAATGTGAATTCTTTTGTAGTCTTGGCCAGCCACCTGGCTCAAAAAAGGGAAATCCAATGTTCCGTTAATACAATCCAGTTTTTGTGTGTGTGTTCTTGACAGCAGATTATAGCCTTGTTGCTCAACCATGCATATGCTTGATTTGGTCAATATTCCCCGTCACTGTGTCTTTTTAAATATCACGGGTTTATTTTTTCAGTTGGATTTAGTTTTTTTCAGATGGGTGTGGGTTTCTCTGTAACGAAAACCGTAACCAATTAATTGCAGGTTTTATTGTTTTTTGTTGTTGTAATACTGTATTTTAAATTTTACATGTTTTGCGGAGATAGAAGACTTGGGTTTGGAGAGTGAAAGAACAAAACATTGAAATTGGCAGTTTGATACTTGACAGGTGCTTTATTATATTCAATATACCAAGTCACTAGGTAAATCACAGGTAGTATGTACTTGAAAAAAGTTGTTGTTGTTGGTTACTGGTTTGATTTGTTTACTTTGACACTGTTTTAACCTGAAACGAATTAAACATTCACACAGACTAAACTACCCTGGTTTGGGTGGGTTGGTTTTCCTCGTGGTTTTTTCCCCGTTAGAAACAATCCTTGCACAAAATAGCAGGCTTGAGTGAAAAAACAATACTTATAAAAAATATATGTGCACCCTGAAATGCCCGTTTAGGATGACTGGGTGCACAGCTAAAAAGTTTTTTTTATCCCCATTTAAATACAGTGGAACCATCCTTTTGAGACACCCCCCCCCCCCTTTTAAGACCCTGCTTTTCAGACTTTCCGTTCATAAACTTTAAGTTTACTCCCATTTTAAGATTTCGTCTTTTATAAGACCTGAATTTCTCGGATGTTTTTGAGGTTTTAGAGGGGGTTGTACTGCACTTTTTTTTAAAAGCGCTTTGAACTTCGGATAAGGCGCTATATAAATAAAGAGAATTATTATATTATATTATTATAGATGAAAAGTACATGTATTGCTCTTTCTTTTGTTAAAATGTTTTCATCTGTTTATATTCTTGGGAGATTTTGCTTTACATTGCATGAACATTTGGCTTGTTGGATTGTTTCATTCCAAAGCATACTTCTTCTTCTTCTTCTGCGTTCGTGGGCTGAAACTCCCACGTACACTCGTGTTTTTGAACGAGTGGAATTTTACGTGTATGACCGTTTTTACCCCGCCATTAAGGCAGCCATACACCGCTTTTGGAAGAGAAAGCATACTAAATGCTGAAGACATTGATATTACATCTTGGGGCCGCCAAAAACTCTCATACTTGAATAAGTGTATTGTTCAAGGATTTTTGTTCTAAACAAGATCTACATATACCGTAAAATCCCTAGCATACGCCCACCCCCCCTCCGCACATATTTCGGGAAAAAGTAGGGGGTGGGCGTTTGCTAGGTATACACCCCTTTGCAAGATAAAGTGTCATCACATTTTCACGAGAAAAAAAAGTGATACAACCATGTGATTTATGCAATTTTAATAAAAAATAAACACACCGTTTGTTTACGCAAATAAAGATCAACGTTCTGTGAAAGAAAGAAAAAGAAGAACACAAGTGACCTTGATTTTTCTCATTCTCAGAATAACGTCAGCACAAACACAGTTTCTTCTCTTGTTTGGAGACCCTCTTCCAAGTATTCCATCACAACTTGTTCAACTTCTTCAGATCTAACTGGCGGTCTTTCAGACAACTTTCATTTTTCCTTTTCTTTCCCGTATTGCTGTTCTAATATGTTTCTGTGTTCCCTCCACTCTCTCATTCTTTTTTCTGTCAAAAGAAAACTCGCGGGCACATAACGAAACATTGCCTGCCGCTTCGTTTTCAAGATATCTCAGGGCTTTCAGTTTGTATGTCACTGTATATGATTTGTGCTTCGGCATGGCGGAACATAAGCTTAGAAAGGAAGTGCTTGTCAACGAGAGAAGTGTTCAACACTCAATAAAAGACGTCACTGAACGACGTCACTGAAAGACATGACATAATTTTATCCCATCCTCCTCCCCCCCCCCCCCCCCAAAAAAAAAGGCGAACCATTGAACAGTGTGCACAAATCGTAGATAAAGGAGGCCGACTGTCTTAAAACAAATTTAAAAAACAAAAAACCGGGGTGGGCGTTTGCTAGGTAGTGACCCCTCTGCACAACATTTGGCCAAAAGTAGGGGGTGGGCGTTTGCTAGATACTGGGCGTACCCCCGGCGGGTTTGTGGGAAGAATTTACCCGATGCTCCCCAGCATGTCGTAAGAGGCGACTAACGGATTCTGTTTCTCCTTTTACCCTTGTTAAGTGTTTCTTGTATAGAATATAGTCAATTTTTGTAAAGATTTTAGTCAAGCAGTATGTAAGAAATGTTAAGTCCTTTGTACTGGAAACTTGCATTCTCCCAGTAAGGTAATATATTGTAGTACTTTGTACTACGTTGCAAGCCCCTGGAGCAAATTTTTGATTAATGCTTTTGTGAACAAGAAACAATTGACAAGTGGCTCTATTCCATCTTTCCCCGTCGCGATATAACCTTCGTGGTTGAAAACGACATTAAACACCAAATAAAGAAAGAAAGATACTGGGCGTTTGCTAGGGATTTTACGGTACTAGTATTATTTTGCATGCTAGTATTTCGGGGTGATGTACATAAGTTGATTAGTTTTAATGATTGCTTTTTTCCTTTGTTTTAATATTCGTTTTTCTCTTTTTCTCTAATAATTTATGAGAGCTTCCATAGAGTGTTTTAATTGAGTTGCATTTCATTGTGACTTGTCTGTTTCTTGGCGAGGCAAACGTGTTGTCAGCTCAAGTGCAGTTTTGTTTGCAATGGTTTCAACGACTACATGGAGCATTAATTCACATACATGTATCTATACTTCTTCTCCTGCGTTCATGGGTTGCAGCTCCCGTAGAAACGAGTGGACCCCCTGCGGGTTAGGGGGAGTCCCATATTGGTTGGGACGAGAAAGAATTTACCCGATGCTCCCCAGCATGTCGTAAGAGGCGACCAACGGATTCTGTTTCTCCTTTTACCCTTGTTAAGTGTTTCTTGCATAGAATATCGTCAATTTTTGTAAAGATTTTAGTCAAGCAGTGTAAGGTAATATATTGTACTACGTTGCAAGCCCCTGGAGCAAATATTTGATTAGTGCTTTTGTGAACAAGAAACAGTTGACAAGTGGCTCTATCCCATCTCCCCCCTTTCTCCGTCGCGATATAACCTTCGTGGTTGAAAACGACGATAAACACCAAAGAAAGAAAGTCAAGCAGTGTGTAAGAAATGTTAAGTCCGTTGTACTGGAAACTTGCATTCCCCCAGTAAGGTAATATATTGTACTACGTTGCAAGCCCCTGGAGCAAATTTATGATTAGTGCTTTTGTGAACAAGAAACAATTGACAAGTGGCTCTATCCCATCTCCCCCCTTCCCCCGTCACGATATAACCTTCGTGGTTGAAAACGACGTTAAACACCAAATAAAAAAAGAAAGATGGGATGCAGCTCCCGTAGACACGAGTGGGCTTTTACGTACATGACCATTTTTTTCTCTGCTAGTTTGGTAGTCATACTTCAATTCCAGGGGAATTCACAAAAGATGATTTTTCTGTCAAATGCAGTTTATTATTAGGTGCTGATGCTGACGTATGAAGACTGTTCACAGGGTTTTCATTATGCAAGCAAAAATATGTCGGCCTTCTGTTTGTATTTTTATTTACTCTGTATGTTTCGTGATCAACTGTTTGTATTTTTAGAGCATAATAACAATGTTTGTATTTTTAGAGCATATAACAATACACATCCTTTTTTTTTTTAAGCGGAGGACTATCGTACGCACACTGTAACTCTAAGTTGATATCCATTAATGATATTAAAACTTAAAAATATGATGAATGCTTTATTATTTCAGAATCAAATAAATGTTTACTCGATTTTTTCCCTTACATTTTATTTGATTGTATAATTACTGCTAAGTTTCTGGAAGCAGTGTGTGTAATTAGTGTTCAATATACAGTTGTTCTTTGTATTTGCAATTTTACCTGGACTTGCTGGTGAATTGTGTAATTACCCCCCGCGGGTTAGGGGGAAGAATTTACCCGATGCTCCCCAGCATGTCGTAAGAGGCGACTAACGGATTCTGTTTCTCCTTTTACCTTTGTTAAGTGTTTCTTGTATAGAATATAGTCAATGTTTGTAAAGATTTTAGTCAAGCAGTGTGTAAGAAATGTTAAGTCCTTTGTACTGGAAACTTGCATTCTCCCAGTAAGGTCATATATTGTACTACGTTGCAAGCCCCTGGAGCAATTTTTTGATTAGTGCTTTTGTGAACAAGAAACAATTAACAAGTGGCTCTATCCCATCTCCCCGTTGCAATATAACCTTGAACGGTTGATAACGACGTTCGCGTTAAACACCAAATAAAGAAAGAAAGAAAGAAAGAAAGAAAGAATTGTGTAATTCTTGTTATATTTGCAGTTACCTTATAGTTATACCAGATTGTGTAAACTCCTGCCAATAGTTTCAAACAATATTTTCAGTAACTCATTTGATCTGAATTAAAAGTTTTGAATGAAATGTTTCTTGTGTGTTTCCTCTATCATTCTAGGTTTGGACCAGCATCCTTCATAGGTTGATACTCTTGGCACACTAACATTTGAGATGTTTCATTATTCTTTTAGTGAGATGGTCAACAGTTCAATTCATCATGACTGCCAATCTAGACTGGACTATCGACTGACCCATTGATGTTAAAAATGATGATAAACTGGTCAGATGACCTGTTTGGTGCAGGTTCCGGCTTCACCCCTTAGTAAATATGCCTACACACACACACACACACACACACACACACACACACACACACACACACACACTGTGATGAAGAGATAACACTCACAGGTATTAATAAAGAGCATAAAATTATACATGCCTACATGCACACACTCACATTTAAAGAATACACAAAAGATTGATTAACCATGACTTTGATTTACTTTAATCATCTTACAATTTTTCGTTGTTTTCATTTTAATCCATGCCCAGCTGACTCGGTCATTTTAAGAGTACAGAACAGAAAGAAAACATAGGGCTCGTATTTAGTTATAAGTTACACAAGTTCATCAAATGTTCGTAAATTATGGGCACAGGTGCCAATGAAGTAAACCAAGTACATGTTGTACCTGGGTCCTGTCGGGCGCAGTGGCATGGTAGTAAGATGTCGGCCTCCTAATCGTGAGGTCGTGAGTTCGAATCCCGGTCGCTGCCGCCTGGTGGGTTAAGAGTGCAGATTTTTCTGATCTCTCAGGTCAACTTATGTGCAGACCTGCTTGTGACTTAACCCCCTTCGTGTGTACATGCACGCACAAGACCAAGTGCGCACGGAAGAAGAAATACATGGGTCCATCTGTGTCAAGCTCTGCATTTCAAAATAAAAAGTGTGCGTGAATTTAATAATGAAAAAAGGCTGAGACAAAAATATGCTTACTTTCCCTTATCCAGTGCAGTGTATCTAATATTCAGTTTATAAGCTGTCGATCATAGGCAGAAAAAGATTTTTTCCTTAGGAAAAAGTGAAAATATGCATGTACAGTCACAGTGAATATCACTGTATCCCAAACAGCTGTTATCACTGGCAACTCCAAACAGAACACAATCAAAATAGCATGAGACAAGATAACAAAAAGTTAAGAAGCTGCCTGAGATTCTCACAGTGACACAGATTCTTCTTTCGAGTAAAGGAAAAATAGTAAACAAATCTGTAAACAAAAAATTAAAGACTGCCAGCGAATAAGACACACATTATTACAAATGAAAGATCCCTACCTTAACAAAAATAAATTAGCTGTCCAATTTTTAGTTTTATTTCTCACCTGCTCTTCCTGAAGAAGCCCCCAAAGATAAAAAGTTGACAGCTGTGTTGTTGGCTCACGTAAGTGTAGCATATGCGATGCTAAACTTTGTCTGTCTGTGCGTGCGTGCGAGTGTATGTGATAGAAACTTTAACATTTGACTGAACACCGAAATACTAATTTCACCTGGTTATTATCTAAGCAACATCTTCAGAGTATTGAAGCAATGATCAACATTTTGTCGGCATGTGTGTAGTTAAAGTGTATATCCAAAGAAAACGGGTGGTGGTGGGGGGGTTTCGGGGGGTAAAAGCAGGCGACTGGTTTGTGTCGTGTGTGGTATGTAGACCAGGTCAGGGGTCAAGATCAGGTCAGGTTGCGTGAAGGATTGTGGTATAGATTCAATTTTCAGTTCTCACCTCTGTTTTTGCTTTGTTAAGGAAGAATCTCTTGTCTTTAACAACCAAACAAGAACAGTGGTGCGCCTGCTTCTTCTGAGATGATGAATACTTGCAATTGCTTCACAGTTTCAAAGGCTAATTGCTGGCATGCAGAAGTATGCTACAGTTAACAGGGTTCAAATATTCCAGAGACAGCAGCTACTGAAAAAAATCTTATACATGATTCTGCCGGCTAATCTATAAAAAATAAAATTAAAATAAAAAAAATTAAAAAAGTCTGTCATGATAATTAAAAACGGCGTATGGCTGCCTGAATGGCGAGGTAAAAACGACCATACACGTAAAAACCCACTTGTGCGACCATACACGTAAAAACCCACTCGTGCAAAAAACATGAGTGAACATGGGAGTTTCAGCTCATGAATGAAGAAGAAGATATGATAATACTGTACACTTCTATTTTTTCCATTCTGTTGGTACATTTTTTTTTTCTCAAACAAATTTTCTTCTTGGTTACGTTTCATATTCTTGGGTAAAGTGTTTGCTCAACTCATTTATGTGTGTGTGTGTGTGTGTTAAGCGTGTTTGTATATATATCTCTCTTTCAAAAATAAACAAGCAAGCAAAATGGTTTGAACTAGCAGCATCCATAAGTTAAGACAGCACACGGAAAAGTTAAACACTGTTCATGTGCTTTGTCTATCCATTTTCTGTCGAACAAAGGGCCAAGGAAAAATACTGTTTATTTGTCACATAAATATGACTTTCATTGTACCTTGCTGAGCGAGAATCTCTTAAGTAATACTCTCTTTTGTCATTTGTTGTTCTCTACTGACTAGTTGCAATGCTGAATTTTCTTCCAGAATCTCCAAGTAATACTCTCTTGTCATTTGTTGTTTCCTACTGAATATAATATGTACATTTAATTGCAATGCTGAATTTTCTTTTCAAAACCACAGCTTGAAAACTCCAGACATTTTTGTAATTATGACATTGAGTTTATTTTTGAATAAATATACATGTAAATAATGTTCCCCATACTGATGTGGCATAAACACAGACAGCTCACTTTTCTTGTTTTTCCCCCCAATTCAACTGGATTTATATAATGTTCACTTATAAATGCATATAATTAATGCAAGTTGCAGATACATGGCTAAAATAAATATCAGATCAGGTATGTGCATGGTAAAGTTCAGTATATCAACAATAGTTAAAACAAGAGGCGAAGCCTTCAAGGCTCACGTAAGAAATCGACAAACAGTAACACAAACTCAATCACTCCGTCACACACACACACACAGTACACACACACACACACACACACACACACACACACACCACACACACAGAAAGAGCATAGGTGAAACTGTGCAAGAAAGCGAGACACTAGATCTAGATCTGTCTGTCTGCATGTAGCCTACTTACATGGACACGACTGCCAAATAGTCTCGGCCCGCTCAAAATAACAATCACCGAGACTTTCAGTAATTCCATCGCGTGACGTCTAACCCTCGTACGTCATAATGTGACGTCAATGTAATATGACGTCTTCAAATGTTAAAGTTTCTACCACAGACATACATACATACATACATACATACATACGCACGCACGCATAGACAGACAAAAGTTAGCATCGCATAGGCTACACTTCGTGAGCCAAAAATTAAATTAAAAGCGTTGACAGTTTTTTTTTTAAAGAAGCATACACTTGAGTAGTTGCATGATTCTTAAACAGTGGAACCCCCCTTTTAAGACCTCCGAAAATCTGAGAAAATCTGTCTGAAAAGGAGGGAGATTTATAATGGGGGTAATTTTATAGAGGTTTATAAACAAAAAGTCTGAGAAAATAAGGTCTTAAAAAGGAGGGAGTCTTGAATTGGGGGGTCTTAAAAGGGGGGGTTCCACTGTGCGACACAAGTCCTCACAAAGTCCTTCTGAGTCATGATTACATAGAAATCAACTTTCTCCCTCTCTTGCTCTCTCCCATTTACTGCAGCTTAAAACAAAAACAATCACTGTAGTACTCAAAACAGAAACAAAATGAGAATGTTTTGTACAAAATTAATAATGACCAGGCATGCTTCCCGAAAGTGGAATCACACCCACCCACACAAACACATTCTGACACTTCAAGTGTTATTATGCCCATGATAATAATTCATAAGACTGTAACTGCACATCTTATGTATAATTTAACTATTATTATCAGAGTCTGACGTGAGAATCAAGGCACAGAACATTTCAAGCAGCAACAGTAATTTCACCAAAACATTCCAATAAAAATCTGTAATATTTCCACACATACAAGCATGCACACACTAAAATATATTTGTCTGACTGAACATGTAGACAATCACCGAAACATGGTACATACAGTCATAAATTCACACTTGTCACAAAAATTATGCCAAAAAATAACTGCAACCACCGCCATAACTCATGTATGCACATGCATTCACACACACATAAAGGACAAAATCATTTGGACGCACACACATACAGAGATAGTTACATACCATTTTTTTTATCAAGCATCTTACAAACTTCAGTTGCCCTGTATTTAAAAAAACACACCATTGTGTGAGTCTAAAAGCAATATACACATCAAGCCAATTCAAAGCTCTGCCCAGCAAAGTAACATAGAAAGAGATCCACTCAAACAGCGCATACTCTTTGGAAGACATTTTTCTCTATTTCCACACAACACCTAGAGAAGACGCAAGTAATTCTTAGGTGTTATTCATGTCTGCCGAATCTGTCTGCAAACTGAGATCCGTATTTTTTCGTCATCTCGTATGCGAGAAACAAGGCCCCTGTGGCAGGAAATGTTCTCACAATGGTAGGTCCCAGTCCTTTGTATAATACCCTGATTCCTGTATAGATAATGCAAACATGTCAGTGTGGCATGTCATTTCTCATTTCTCTCATTACTTTATTGTCCCATCGCTGGGAAATTCGGGTCGCTTCCTCCCAGTGGAAAGCTAGCAGCAACGGAGTCGCGCTACCCAGGTGTCTGCGTGTTTAGGTGTATTCAGCCACCTGCACTTATGGCAGAATGACCAAGGTCTTTCATAAAAACATAGTACATTGTACTCTTTTGGTATGTCATACTCCCCCAAAAGTGGTGTATGGCTGCCTAAATGGCGGGGTAAAAACTCACTTGTGCAAAAAACATGAGTGTATACTGACAGGGAGTTTCAGCTTATGAATGCAGAAGAAGAAGTATGTCATACTGACTTGTCAATTTCGTGTGCACACAACTTAAATTTTAACAAAATGAGTGAATATGTTGGGTGGAAAGAAATAATTACCAGTGAATCCAAACCGGGAAAAAACAATAGCAACTTTTATGTAATATTTTAATGGAGAATAAAGTGTTGTTATTATTGTTATTGTTATTGTCTCTTGTAAAGGGGTACCTCAGATGTTTTTCACCAGCCTTGACCGCTCAGTACCATTTCAAGTGACAATAAATGAATAACTCTTACCTTCAGTCTTGAAGATCTTGGTGATGGTAGCGATAAATGTCGGTGTCTTTTGACCCTCCACAGCTTGTATCTGAATGCGAGACTTGCAGACGTCAGCGGGGAAAATGGCCGTCCACAGGGCTACCCCTCCGATTCCTCCGCAAACTATTGTCCGCAATGCACCTGAATGTCACGAAGCATGTTCAGGATCTTTACGGAATGACCTTAATGAGCGTTCATTTCAAGATCAAACAACGCAGGGAGACAATCCCTTACGTAGAATGCAAACAGCTAGAGTAGTTTGTTTTCATTTTTGTCATAATGGGAGTACTGATGCATTAATTTCACATTCCAAATAAATTCTGTATTTCGCGATTTTGTTGTATATTAGGACAAATAATTTCAAAGAGTTGGGTTGGGCAGTGGAAATTTGTGAACATAGAGTCCTCTACATGCACGACCACATCACCCCTGTTCTTCAAACCCTACACTGGCTGCCTGTTCAACAGAGGATTCAGTTCAAGATCTCCACACTCTGCCTTAGAAACTTTGATCTATCGTCCCCTAGCTATCTTTCTGACCTTCTTGATGTCTACTCCCCCTCTCGCTCCCTAAGATCCTCCGCAGACACCCGCCTTTTTAGGATACCACCAGCACGCACCAAAACATATGGCCAGCGCACCTTCTCTTACCAGGCCCCATCCATCTGGAACCAACTCCAGCACTCACTCAGGCACTCCACGTCTATGCAATCATTCAAAACCTCACTCAAAACACACCTCTTCCCTCGATCACTAGTCTGTTACTGACCACCCATCCCCCTCTCCTGCTGGTCCTTAATCTGTCTCCTTCTCTCTCCTTCTTCTTCCCTTTCCAGCTCTATTCTTCTTCTCTCAACTAACTTTATGTATCCAATAATTTATTTATTTATTTATTTATGACTGTTTTTCCGTCTTCAGAATGCATGTGCCTGTAGTTGGTATGAGTGAGTGCGTCGCGTTCTCGCTGTGCGTCTGTCTGCGAGTGTATGAGTCCGAGTGTCTTGGTCCTTGTCGATTTGTGTTTCGTATAATGTTCACTATGTACTGTATATTTTGTAAGCGCCTAGGGCTATATTTAGATTAGGCGCACAAATGTTCATAATAATAATAATAATAATAAAACATCAAAATTTCACTCTTTTTACACGGCTTTCACTGTAGCTTGCTTTTCAACCATTTGTGAAGGAAATCATGAATAACACTGTAACAGGCAAAGTTTGACAGTGATATCCTCCACGCTTTTAGAGCGCTAACCAGAGATATAGCGTGACATAGCAAAGTGTGTTGCACGCACTGTGAATTCAGCTCACTGACCGGGAATAGTTGACGTAAATCACAACTAGGGTATTGTTACACTTTACCACTGTCCTTGGACATTGAGGGGTTGTGCAAGTAATCGGCCGGGAGGAAGGAAGCCCGGATAGATGCGACAGTAAAGCAGGTAAATGGAATAAGCATTCGAATATCGCTAGAATGTTTATCGCATAAGTTGAATCGACTAACACGGTAAACTGTAAACATAGCAGACAGATATCTAAGACAAGATGTCCGCTATTTATGTTGTGCAGTGCGTTGTATAACCGGTCTGAGAGGGAGATAGCGGCCAGATGACAAGTGTGAAGGATCTGAGAAGCCGCCGAAGTATAATAACTCTAGACCAGCATAGCAGAAATTCGACGGGATTTCGCGAAGTTATTGCAAGGTTATGGTTGTCCGTATAGTTGGACCATAGAGGTCACAGGACGAAAAGAACTGAGTAGACCGAGGTCGCCAGTGGAAGGAATTAGTAATCAGATACATTTCCTAGTGAGCGGCCATAGACGCTGTGTAATTCTGTGTATGAACAGAGTTAAAATATGTCTATAAGATCTTAATTACATAAGATATAATGAGTGTTTAGGAGGTAGAGCAGACGGTGATTTGAGTCTGCCGGCATATGAACTGTAACTGTTTTTCTGACTACACACGAGCCGTGATTCGATACCAGTAAAGTAGATATCGTGTGCCTGTGAGTTCACGGACTGTTTGTGTATTTTTCTAGATAAGTGAAGGTGTGAAATTGTGCACGAGATTATAATCTCGAGTTGGTTTTGCATCCAAACCTGTGAGTACCCAATTTTGTTTGAATACCTAACATTTATGTTCATGATTGTGTGTATTTGTGTGTATGTTTATCATAACTGTATAATACAGTGGAGGGAACCTACATTGGGAGTTGTGTTTGTTCCTGTATGATAGCGTACTAACGCATTAGCATTCATTCACACCATTGTCATATCCTCAACTGAGCTAGCCCTGTTTGCTATGAAAAGCACACATCCTGCATATATATCTGGTATAATGATTATTTTGCTCTTTGAAAATGTATTGCAGAAAAAGATCGCAAGGGCTTGAAGGTGATATTCAACAGCTTGGCCTCATTTGTACACACGCAATCACTGTGTTCCCATACCTCATTAGTCATTTAATTAAAAGAAACACTTAAAAACAAAATTACAACAACAACAAAACAGGAAAGGTTTGTTAATGGAACATGTCATTTTGGACAGTCAATCTTCATGCCAGCTGAGGTCGAATTCAATGCCTTCTTTTATTTATCTCATAATTATTCGAAGGCCTGTCCACTATAAAGACTATTAGGTTGATGTACCCGCGAATGATTTTGTATTGTCAAAAATGTAACGTTCCAAAACCTAACCTTTCTTGTTTCTTTTACTCTTATCTGTTTAGGATTTCTGAAAAACAAACCTATTTCATCTTTCTTTTTGCCAGGGGGAGTAAGCAGCACTCTGCTGATCTCGTAGCCGCCAAAGAAGAAGAAATAGCCTGGCATCTCTCGCATGAAGGTACTGGTTAGACCTTTGTACAGACCCCGGATTCCTTCATTGCGCAGTATATCCCTTGTTAAGCTGAATGGACCACTGCAACATAGGAATACAAAATGCTGAACAGCCTCTTGTGTCTCCCCTGCAAACCCCAGCCCCACTCTATAATTCTCTCTTAGTCTCACACACACACACAGACACACACCCGCACATTATGCGAAGAAGCCCTAGAAGCCCTGAAGATATGCATCCAAACAGATTTGGGATGCACCCCCCACCCCCACCCCCAACCAGGTTTATCTTCTTTCTTTCTTTTTTTTATTTATAAGATATTAAACTACTTTGCAAGCAATGCTGAACATTTGATAAGCAGATTTTGCTCTACTGTATTTATAAGCAGATTTTGAAGTTGAAGAACAGACACATAACATGACGTACATTCGCTCCACACTTCCCTCCAGTTGTCCCTTGGTGGCCATCTCGCGCATGGCCTGCAGCCGACACTTGACCAGCTCCGTGGGGCACAGCGTGAACGAGGAAAAGAACGCCGCCAAGCCGCCTGATATTGCGTTTTGTAGCGGGTTCAAGTCTTCTACTGATGAAGTAGCTGTTCATAACCAAAGAGAGGAAATGTTCTTGTGAGGACTGAGAAACAAAACTAACAAGAAGGGCAAAGCCCATACGACTCACATGCTTTACACATTTTTCCTAACAAAATACGTGTGACCTTGACCCAAGGTCAAGGTCATCCAAGGTCATGCAACACAAAGCTGTTAATTCAAGACATAGGAAGTACAATGGTGCTTATTGGCTCTTTCTACCATGAGATATGGTCACTTTTAGTGGTTCACTACCTTATTTTGGTCACATTTCATAAGGGTCAAAATGACCTTGACCTTGATCATATGTGACCAAATGTGTCTCATGATGAAAGCATAACATGTGCCCCACATAATTTTTAAGTTTGAAACAGTTATCTTCTATAGTTCAGGGTCAAGGTCACTTCAAAATATGTATACAATCCAACTTTGAAGAGCTCCTGTGACCTTGACCTTGAAGCAAGGTAAACCAAACTGGTATCAAAAGATGGGGCTTACTTTGCCCAATATATCATATATAGGTGAGGTATTCAATCTCAAAAACTTCAGAGAAAATGGGAAAAATGTGAAAAATAGCTGTTTTTTAGGCAACATTTATGGCCCCTGCGACCTTGACCTTGAAGCAAGGTCAAGATGCTATGTATATTTTTTGGGGCCTTGTCATCATACACCATCTTGCCAAATTTGGTACTGATAGACTGAATAGTGTCCAAGAAATATCCAACGTTAAAGTTTTCCGGACGGACGGACGGACGGACGGACGTCCGGACGGACGGACGACTCGGGTGAGTACATAGACTCACTTTTGCTTCGCATGTGAGTCAATAAAAAAGCATCCAGAAACCAACTAGGCTTTGGCAACAAAAACAACAACCGACTAAACAATAGAACAATCAAGCAATGTAAAAAATAGGGCAGTAAATAGGATGCCATGTATGTTGAAACAGTATCAAACGCCATACAGTTTTTTCATCCTCTACTGAAATGTGTTAGTCAACTTAGTGCTTCAGAGAGAGAAAAGAGACCATAATGATAAAAACGTATGTTGCTTTCCTGACATTTTTAAAACTTTTGTTCTTGCTATTTCTGCTGCAGTTGTCCATGTTACCATTAAAACAGATTCAGCAACGAACTAAGAAAAGAAAAAAAACTAACATATATATATAAATGATCAGGAAATAAACACCCAGAGAAATATATTCCTCAACATGCAGCAAAGCCACTAAATCAGCAAAGAACATGAACATCTTCTGAAAACAGACTAAATCTTTGGCAAACAGCTGGCCTATCCACTCCCCCTTTAGTGAGTCCCCATCCCCCCTCCCTCCCCCCCCCCCCCCCCCCCAATAAAAAAATAAAAATCGCTCAATAATTTTCAATAGCTCACTTACCTGTTGCATTAGCGACAACTTTCTGGCACATGCCATAGAAGCAAAACAAGACGGCATTCTCAGACACATTAGCAGCAAGCGAAGGTATCGTTCCAGCATACAGTCCCCTTGCGATGCCATCTTGACGGAAAGTCTTTAGAAAGCAGTCTAACGCATTGCCATACAGAGTCGGGAAAGTCTGCAACTTGACCTTAACTGTGTCTAGAGGTTGACCTACATACACTGACACAACACCACCTGAAACAAGTCAAATGTACAGGTAATCAAACTCAGACAATTGATATACCTGATCAAGTGAGACACATTTTATTTTGAATAAACATGAGTGTTACAGTGTCAGGCTGCAAAATTATTGTGACAAACTATAATCATACATTCAATTCAATTACTTTGATGCTTTCAAATAAATCAGTCATTATATACCAGTCACACCCATAAGTACTGTTTTCCTATTAATTGAGTCCACCTGTTGCTCTATCTCTCTGCTATATCAGTATTGGCGTTATAACCGAAAATGAAAAAATACCGGAACAAAAATGGCTGCCGGTATGACCTACCGGTTGATTTTTGAACTACCGTTTTTTTATCACTGGTAAAACAACAAAACCGGTACTCTGAGTTGGACTCTTACTGGTTCCAATGACCAGCCTACCGGTTTTTTCTGGATAGTTTGCATCATACAAGTTTGCGTACCAGTTTGAAAAAATACTAGCGCCATCACTGTAGTATATATATTTAAAACAATTAGACCTCGGCTTGATGATGGTTCCCTATAATACTTGCCTCCCTTGCTGTAGTTACTAGAATTCAGGCATAGGCAAAATCAGTAATCAATATTTATATATCTGTCCTACTGGTGCCCATGTGATGTATGTGTACTTAGTCAGTTAGTGTGTGTGAAATGTGCGTGGATTACACCAAAACACACACACACACACACACAAATGCATGTGTACTAACTATCACAACATGAAAGAAATAACTATAACAAAACAAACAACAAATACAAAATAACTCACCAATAGTGCCCCCTGTAAAATCGATGAGTGCGTCAACAGCAGTCGAGCGTGACTTCTTCCGAATCCCCATCTCTTGCTCCAGTAGCTCCATGTTTGGCTCCATGATGAATGTTTTTAATTAGAACTCTGCCAACCTCTTACCTGTAACACCTCTTCTCACACCTGCTCAGTTTAAATCTTGATGCAAATTTTCAAGACAGCAATGTTCTGTCTCACTGTTTGTAGCTGTGATAAATTGTATTATTTATTTACAGTCTTGCTCTTTCTGATAATAAACAAGATTTTTTTTGGGTTAGAAACTTTCCAGTGTTCTGATTTCCTGCAATAAAAGTAAAAGTAGCTCATCAACATTGATCAATCTTCTCATTCTTCCCCGCAAAACATTAATTAGTTGATCATTCCGCTTGCTGTCTGACCATTAAAACAGTGAATCAAAATGACAACCTCTCTCTATCTATCCCTCTCTCAGAACACACACAAACACACACACACGCGCGCATGCATGCACACACACACACACACACATAAAAAATAGACACACACTCTCACTCACACACACACACACACAAACACATGCGCGCACGAGTTCGCGCGCGCACACACGAATAAACAGAAGAATTTTAACCACAAAGCAATCGCCTGTCCACGCATTGCATTCAGCACGAAAAGCGATCACGATGATTCAAGTACAAGACTGGTGCTTGTTTATTCGGGGGAGCGCAGATTTCATTAGCCTGGCCGGGTGCCTAGTTCTCACTCACAGTCACACAAAATGATCATAATTAAACCTGATCACACTTGAAAGCCTCACATCAATCCTCCTTTGAACCAAGCATTGTGCACGTAGCAATGTTCACTGTGTATGAGCAGAAAGTTTCGATCGTTAATCCAGTCTGCGATCACCGTAAACGCGTGTTGTTTCGTCAGCTTCTTTGCAGACGTCCTTGACAAAAGCCACACATGCCACCGGAAGTACACACCTTCGTTATCGATGATTGTGATTGGTCAGCGAGCCTTCAAGGTGAAGGACTTCACAGGCGCTTGATACATCTAATTTGTTTGTTTGTTGAACAAACTGTAAATAAGTCCAGAAATTTTGCAAACTGCTGCTAGAGGGTCTTCATTTTTGAATGTATCAATGCAGAAAATCATTTTTTACCTTTGTATCTTGCACCACCTTCCTCCCTCTCTAAGAAAAAATCATAATGATATATTAATCCTACTGAATATTTCTTTCTTTCTTTTTAATCATTCAATATTGTAAGTCGTTCACCCATTTATATATTTAGTTTTTGCATAGATCATTGGCTGTCTTCCCTTTTATATATTTATTTATGAAGTTATTTATTTGTTATTCTTATAAGATACCTAATGAATGAATGAAGTTAGTCATCAATTCTTCTATTTACTCATTTGCTAATATATTTTATTTCATTTTATCTCTGGAAACAAAGCATGAATGAACTGATTGCAAAAGTCAACTCAAGCAAAACAAGAACTAGACCGGTTTGATGGTGAAAAACAAACTTGACATGTCGTCGTCGACACAGAATTTTGGCGTAAGTTGTTTATTTTACAACTTTTCACGAGAAGGAAAAGAATGATTATTGTAAAAAGGAAATTCTGATTATATAAGTTCTTGGTACGGGTAGAAAAACAAAAGGCTGCTTAAACAGGCAGTGTCAATCATATCCGTGAACATACTTATTATTAAGCTTAATTAAGGAAATTATGACGTACGCTATTTCCTTTCCAACTGAAATGGAGATACACCAGTTTCGTTCGCGTTTTCCCACCTTCAGACTTCATTTTGGCTAACACACACCTTTTTAAAAGGGATTGTTGAGTAAGGAAGCTGCATTAGGCTTAATGCTGATGCTTCAACATTTTTTGGAATGCCAGTCTTTAATTTAGCTCACAGCAAATGCTGCTGGAATTGTGCACACACACACACACACACACACACACATGAACACACACACACATACATACAAACACATACATACAAACACATACAAAACACACACACACACACACACACATACATACAAACCCATACAAAACACACACACGTTCACATCCTCAGTTCTGCCTTTTTACATTTAGTCAAGTTTTGACTAAATGTTTTAACATAGAGGGGGAATCGAGACGAGGGTCGTGGTGTATGTGTGTGTGTGTGTGTGTGTGTGTGCGTGTGTGTGTGTAGAGCGATTCAGAGTAACCTACTGGACCGATCTTTATGAAATTTGACATGAAAGTTCCTGGGTATTTTGTTTGTTTGTTTGTTCGTTCATGGGCTGAAACTCCCACGGCTTTTACGTGTATGACCGTTTTTACCCCGCCATTTAGGCAGCCATACGCCGCTTTCGGAGGAAGCATGCTGGGTATTTTCGTGTTTCTATAACCCACCGAACTCTGACATGGATTACAGGATCTTTTTCGTGCGCACTTGGTCTTGTGCTTGCGTGTACACACGGGGGTGTTCGGACACCGAGGAGAGTCTGCACACAAAGTTGACTCTGAGAAATAAATATCTCGCCGAACGTGGGGACGAACTCACGCTGACAGCGGCCAACTGGATACAAATCCAGCGCGCTACCGACTGAGCTACATCCCCGCCCAGTTCCTAGGTATGATGCGACACAGGAGTCTTGGCATATTTTTGAGCAAAAAATGTTTTAAATGTGCATGGCAGGTTGAGAATTGATCTTGTTTGTGTATGTGTGTGTTGGGGGAGGGGGGAGTTGTGGCGGGTGGCATTGAAACATACATACCAGTATTATTATTGCAAGTTGACTGATTAAGAGAGAGAGAGAGAGAGAGAGAGAGAGAGAGAGAGAGAGAGAGAGAGAGAGAGAGAGAGAGAGAGAGAGAGAGAGAGGTTTAACTTGATATGTTTGGGAAAAAAAATGTACAAGTAGGTTTTTAGAAATGTGCATTTGCACATGACATGCATACATGCTGTTTCAACATGTATGTGTGTGTGTGTGTGTGTGTGTGTGTGTGTGTGTGTGTGTGTGTGTGTGTGTGTGTGTGTGTGTGTGTGATTGGTGGAAGGGATATGTTTGTGAGTGCATGTGTGTGTATGTGTGTGTGTGTTGCTAGAGGAGAAGTTATAGTCACTCTCACATAATCAAGAGTTGAAGTTGTTGGTTACGTTGAATCTCATATTATTAGGCATTTTCTCCTAAACTAAGGCATGTGTATATGGGTACATGCATGTGTGCAAGTGAGTTAGGTCGGCCTAAGTGTGTGTGTGTGTGTGTGTGTGTGTGTGTGTGTGTGTGTGTGTGTGTGTGTGTGTGTGTGTGTGTTTGTCTGTGTTTGTCTGTGCATGTGTGCCTGTGTATTCAAGAGAGAGAAAGAGAGAGACAGAGACAGAGACAGAGAGATAGACAGACAGACAGGGATCATTCTCATCATTATTCAAGACAAAACTTCATCTATGTGTGGTGACAAAAGATTTACTTTGTGCATTACGTTTGTGCAGAAACAACACATTAACAACACTTCGTCTCAAAGAAAACAGTGAATTTGTGCATGATCAAAAACATATAGCTTCATAAAACTTTTGTCACCACAAAAAGTTACTCTTGGTCTATAGTGATACAATGTTACAATGTAACATCGCACTGACACACACACACACACACACACCATGCACACACACACACACACACACACACACACACACACACACACACACACACACACACACACACTTAGGCCGACCTAACACACTTGCACACATGCATTGCCATGTACCCATATACACATGCCTTAGTTGAGGAGAAAATGCCGAATAGCATGAGATTCAACGTAACCAACAACTTCAACTCTTGATTATGTGAGAGTGACTATAACTTCTCCTCTAGCAACACACACACACACACACACACACACACACACACACACACACACACACACACACACACACACACATATCCCTTCCACCAATCACCAAATAGCCTAATTTCTGCAATCTACAGTTAATGATTACTGAGATCTGATTACAATCAATACTCATAAAATATGGGAAACATAACAACAATAATTAGAATAATTGCCAAGCTGTTAATTTAGTTCAAAACACAATGCTTTCCTTCAAAATGTCAACAACATCACCCACCAATGTTTGACTACACATCACAGCATGGAAAGTGTTATTTTTGTCATTTGGTCAAAGTGAAAGGTTTTATTGCAAGCTTTAATTGATATACATGTAATTAAAAATTAACCTCCTCAGTGCAGCGTTCAAAAATCGGCATTCTGGACATTCATTAAGTATACAAAAGGACCAAAAATGTCCAAATAAAATACACCTATCTTACAAGGTGTCAGTTTGATTTTGCTTCAGATTAAATGCCCAATCTAGGAGGTTTGGCATCCTAGCACACTTTGTTTTCTTTGGTTCACCAAAATTTCACAATCTTTGCATCAGTAGGCAAAACACTCTGCCAAAAACCTCATAACCACACGTGCAGCAATGAAGCCAATCACATTTTGCCATACAAAGAATTAGTAAGATGACAAAACCTAGAGACCAAAATGCATTGCTAAAAATGACACCGTCTCCAAGAAAATGCCCTTTACAAATAGCACAAAAATATGACCCATTTCTGTGTCAATTTCTACTGAATCATGAAGTTGTATAGATGTCATTCAATTAAAATCAAAAGCCCTGATAGTAATACACATTAGTACAAATCAAATGCCATGAAATAATTATTATGAGTTATCTATCTATATATATATATATGACTAGTGTCTGTCTGTCTGTCTGTTCGTGATGCACGGCCAAAGTTCTCGGTGGATCTTTTTCAAATTTGGACACCGTATTCAGCTACACCCCGGACACAACCTCATCGATGAGATATTTCAACACGTGCTCTCAGTGCGCAGCGCTGTGCGCGCTGAACCGATTTTGGTTTTTTTGGTCGGGATCCACTACCAGTAACTCTTCCTTATCTTCTCCAGTGTTTTCAGCCGCGATTATCTCCCTTCCTCCGTGTGGCGTCAATTCATATTCCCGTTACTACGTTACTATTTTTAGAAGGTCACTGCACGTTACTATTTTTAGAAGGTCTCCAGTGTTTTGCGCGTTTATCTCCTTTCCTTCGTGCGCCGGCAAAGCCGGCGTACACCCGGCAAAGCCGGGCACACTATTTCACTGCTGCGGCGAGTTATGCTATGTCAGCGGCAGGCAGCTTGGAGCAAGCAGGCCATAAATAGCCTACCCTGCGCTGGCGGTGACCTCTTTAGTTTCGCGGGGAAATGCCAGCCGCACAAAGCCCTTGTTCATTGTACTCTGGAACTGTACAGCGTGTGGGCCAGTGTGAAAAAATACGTGTTTCTTGGTATGAAATGGACTGGTTTGCGTGACTTGAACGTTGGATTACCGTCATCTTGTGTATATTGTTACTCGGATATTCAGGCTTTGTGTATGTGCAAACTAGAGTTCCGGAAGGGATTCGGTTTGTTTGATTTTGAAGTAATACTGCTATCGAATCTACCGGCAGGTCGTTCTTTGTTGTACTTCCAAGAATCAGAACGTGCGCATTGTATACCATTTTGTAACCACGCTCAATGTTTATACCAACGACCGACTGTGTTTCTGATGTTGCCGTCAGTAAGTACTTAGTCTAAACTGTGTCATAGAGTGAGAATAAGTTTTTTAGGCTGTTTTTGTGTTTGAGTTTGGAGCAGTTTTGTTTCGTTAATCCACGCGCCTAATCAGTGCATGCACCGTTTGGAACAGGCACTCGACTCTAGTGCATTTCATCTGTTCTGTTTTTTGTATTGAAACAAACGTTAAATTGTCGTCGGATCGACGAGTTTTGTTTCCTGTGGTATATATACAAGTTTGTGAGAACAATACGAGTGAAAAACTGTGTTGAAAAACTTTCAAATCGACTTGTGTGCTGCTATTGGATTACCGTAGGAGTGGACGTCAGGTAGGCTTTTTGTTTTCTTCACATGCAGCTAACAATTTGCATGAACATGTATTGAAAGACCGTTTTTTCTTTCTTTTATATTACAGGCATTAATTGCACTATTTTGAATTATATAAACGCAAAACAAATTTCACATGCGCACCATACGCATGCCTATAATATGTTTTTAAATACGACTGTATATACTCTGTTGTTTGTATATATATTTTGTAAAGTGTTGTACATGTATATCAGTGTACTTAGGGATTACCTTTGTCTTTTTTTCCAATATTTTGTGTTCTTTTATTGTGACACATTGATTATGATGTTTTGTTTACTGTGTTGTCTTCTGTCCTCTTATAGATTGTGCCGTGCTTTCGGATGTTGGGTTTCCTGTTTATTTAACTGTAGCATACATGTGTTTTTCAGATCTGTAAGGTGTGGTATAATTATTTACTTGAAGAGCAAACACCTTTTTTAATTCTCTCATTTAGCCTTTTTTCTGTCTTGTAAATTGTGGCATGTTTTGTTTCATACGATTGACATACATGTATTATCCGCCTATGTGTTGTCTGGGGCTAATATCATGTGGCACTTCGAGCGGATTTGGGTGAGCGCGCGCGAGCTATTTTTTTTTCTCCTGTGGTATATTATATATATATACAAGTTTGTGAGACTTGTATAGGAGGGCCGTGAGGTAAGCTTTTTTGTTTTATTCACATGCAGCTAACAATTTTCATGAACATGTATTGCCGTAAGATCTTTTTTCTTTCTTATATGTTACTGACATTATCTACACTATTTTGAATTTTATATCTACACTATTTTGAATTTTATAATTATATAAACGCAAAACAAATTTTACATGCGCACCATCAATGACTTTTACTAGTAGTCCTTGGCATAATATGTATGTAAATACGATATACTCTACTGTTTGTATATATTTCGATATACTCTACTGTTTGTATATATTTCGTAAAGTGTTGTATATATATATGTGTATGTACTTGGGGATTACCTTGGTCTTTATCTTTCATTATTTTGTGTTCTTTTATTGTGGCACATTTAGGATGTTTTGTTTACTGTGTTGTCTTCTGCCGTCTTATATATTGTGCCGTGCTGAAAACACGCATTCTGAACAGTGCAGAAAACGTTCTCAGTTTTTTAGGCTCTGCTATCTCTCTAGAGCGCGCGAGCTACAGATCCTTATCAACACGAGCAGCTGGTAACAGAGCTGAGAGCTGGGCCACGCTAGCTGCAGACAAAGAAAGAGTCGTCTGTCAGGCGCCACTGTGGATACAATGCTGGGGCGGGGTAGGAGGGAAATGGGGAAGGAAAGGGTAAATAGGCGGGAGGAGAGTGGTACTGCCGGTTATTTTTAGCTGGTGCCAGCCTGGAGCAGAGAGTACCTCAAATGGAACACAGTGCGGGTCCCAGGCGCAGCCTGGTATTCGGCTCTACTTCTTCCCGGCGAAGCCGGTACCCGGCAAAGCGGGTAATCATCTAGTATATATATATATATATATATATATATATATATATATATACTAGATGATTACCCGCTTTGCCGGGTAATATATATATATATATATATATATATATACGGCTTGTGTCTGTCTGTGTGTGTGTGTGTGTGTGTGTTCGCGATGCACGGCCAAAGTTCTCGATGGATCTGCTTCAAATTTGGTGAGCATATTCAGGTAGACCCCGGACACAACCTGGTCGATGAGAATTTTCAACACGTGCTCTCAGCGCACAGCGCTGAACCGATTTTGTTTTTTCTGTTCATCTTCCCAGATCCATTCCCAGTAACTCTTCCTTATCTTCTCCAGTGTTTTGCGTTTATCTCCCTTCCTTCGTGTGGCGTCAATCCATATTCCCGTTACTATATTTAGAAGGTCACTGTCCACAACGCTCAATCCATATTCCCGTTACTATTTTTAGGAGGTCACTGTCCACAACGCTTTCATCCCGGCGAAGCCGGGTATTACTCTTCCTTATCTTCTCCAGTGTTTTGCGCGTTTATCTCTCTTCCTTCGTGTGGCGTCAATCGCGTACGGTGCGCCACTCACCCGGCTTTGCCGGGTACCTGGCGAAGCCGGGTATTTGGCTCTACTTCTTCCCGGCGAAGCGGGTATTCATCTAGTTTCTAATATGCTGACTGTTAGCAAATGATAACAGGCATGTCGAGAAAAAAGATATCAAGCATGAGCCTTTCAGGCGAATGCTGATATCGTTTGTGAGACATGACTGATATCATTTGCTAACAGTCCGCATATTAGAAATAACGGTTTTATTACTGTTTAATTCGACCAAAACAAATTTCGAAGCGACCCCGCGAATTAGACAGAACAGCCGCAATGGGAACTTGAGCGCTCCTACCTGATTATGCCTGTCAGTCAAAGAATTCTCGTGACCTGGGTCAGCCAATCAGAGTAATAATACTGCTGACGTGATGAATATTCACAGATCAAATGCGTTTGACACACAACAATCTCACAAGATAAACCATGTTCAACATGCGTTTCGGTTGCTTCGCTTTTTCTTGTTGAATAGAGAGCGACAAATTTCGAACCGACTCAAGATGGATGGGAAATGACGTAAAGATACATTTGACGGAACGCGAGTGACGCAATTTCACTTGATTTTTCGAACTTAGGTAATTTAGATTTCAAGTGAGCGGGTCGGCATTTCACATGGGCGGTACCTTGCTGTTCCCTAAAGCACCCACCGACAAAACTCGCTTATCGGTATTTTTTTTAGATAAAGAGAGTATTATCTGACAGCCTTTGAAGTGTCATTCTGTAGAATAAATCACGCTGATCTTGTTGATTTAAATTTTTACTTTGTTTTGTCAATTTTTAGCTTGATAAACAAAAAGGGTCCCTGCCTGAACGTTATAACATTTAACAGGTCACCTAGAATCCGTCCTGATTGGTCAAAAAGTCATATGGTAATGGGGCACTGAATTGGTAATAAATTGCAATATCATGGTATACTCCCAAAGCACAGAAAATCATATACAAAAATCAAATTTCCAACATAAAAGCTGATCGAACACAAATTCTCAGTCAGCGGGACTCCGGTGCCAGATCGACGGCAAAATGTGTTAAGAGAAGAAAAACAACCTATGATGAGTTGAACGAAGAACTCTTCGAGTGGTTTTCAACAGCTCGATCAAAGAATCTTCCAGTGAATGGCCCATTGCTTCAGATAAGAAACCGATTGCACCTCTCTCTCTGTCTCTCTCTGTCTCTCCTTTTCTTTGAACAAAAACAAAACTTGAGGGCTTCAAAACTTTGAGTTTTAATAATCACTGTGGCAAAAAAGAATCAGTGACTGTTTTTACATTTAGTCAAGTTTTGACTAAATGTTTTAACATGGAGGGGGGAATCGAGACGAGGGTCGTGGTGTATGTGTGTGTGTCTGTCTGTCTGTGTGTGTGTGTAGAGTGATTCAGACTAAACTACTGGACCGATCTTTATGAAATTTGACATGAGAGTTTCTGGGTATGATATCCTCAGACGTTTTTTTCATTTTTTTGATAAATGTCTTTGATGACGTCATATCCGGTTTTTCGTGAAAGTTGAGACGGCACTGTCACGCTCTCATTTTTCAACCAAATTGGTTGAAATTTTGGTCAAGTAATCTCCGATGAAGCCCGGACTTCGGTATTGCATTTCAGCTTGGTGGCTTAAAAATTAATTAATGACTTTGGTCATTAAAAATCTGAAAATTGTAAAAAAAATATTTTTTTAATAAAACGATCCAAATTTACGTTCATCTTATTCTCCATCATTTTCTGATTCTAAAAACATATAAATATGTTATATTTGGATTAAAAACAAGCTCTGAAAATTAAAAATATAAAAATTATGATCAAAATTAAATTTTCGAAATCAATTTAAAAACACTTTCATCTTATTCCTTGTCGGTTCCTGATTCCAAAAACATATAGATATGATATGTTTGGATTGAAAACACGCTCAGAAAGTTAAAACGAAGAGAGGTACAGAAAAGCGTGTTATCCTTCTCAGCGCAACTACTACCCCGCTCTTCTTGTCAATTTCACTGCCTTTGCCATGAGCGGTGGACTGACGATGCTACGAGTATACGGTCTTGCTGCGTTGCATTGCGTTCAGTTTCATTCTGTGAGTTCGACAGCTACTTGACTAAATGTTGTATTTTCGGCTTACGCGACTTGTTTTTTTTATGTTGGCGCATTCATATTCATAAGAAAGGACACCTTGCTACAAAGGACAGTGGCAAGGCTCCCCAAGAGCGTCCTTTGCTCGCAGGTTTTACTGTAGTTATTAATGCCCACAGTTATCTGGTAAAGTGATTTAAGTATGTTCAAAATGTGTTGATAGTAACAGTAATCTATCAACTATGAAATATTTAAATGCAGTTCCTAGTAGATTGCATCTTCTGCCAACAACAGTACAACATCAAAAATAAGTATAACATGACCAGCTATAAAAAGAAAAATCACAACTAATAAATAAAATAATAAAGTGCACTCTTCTCTTGCAAAACAAGTATTGACCACTGTATCCTGTCCAGCAGAAATAATATATTATAATAATAACGGGTATTTATATAGCGCCTTATCCGAAGTTCAAAGCGGGTATGCCGTGTGAGATGGAATTTTTTACACAATATATCACGCATTCACATCGGCCAGTAGATTAACAGCCTATAGGCGCTGCATCCACCTTTCACGGCCTATTATTCCAAGTCACACGGGTATTTTGGTGGACATTTTTATCTACGCCTATACAATTTTGCCAGGAAAGACCCTTTTGTCAATCGTGGGATCTTTAACGTGCATACCCCAATGTAGTGTACACAAAGGGACCTCGGTTTATCGTCTCATCCGAAAGACCAGCACTTGAACCCACCACCTAGGTTAGGAAAGGGGGGAGAAAATTGCTAACGCCCTGACCCAGGGTCGAACTCGCAACCTCTCGCTTCCGAGCGGAAGTGCGTTACCACTCGGCCACCCAGACCACACTATTAACCAAATATCATCAATGAAACATACAAGTTACAGATTTTCATGTCAATGCAAATGCTAGGTAAAACCTGTTCTGCCACAAGAGGAACTACAGACCTTCCTCAAACAACTCTGAGAATGAGAAAGTAGACAAAACAGGCAGATACCAAAGCCTAAAAGGAAGCAGAAACAGAGGGACAAAGTTGCAGTTTCTGCAACCTAAAGTTTCCCACAGTCAGCAAATAGGTCCACCTACGGTAAACAGAAGCAGAAGCAGAGGGAAAAAGTTCAAGAATCTGCAAACTAAAGTTCCCCAGTCAGTAAATAGGTCCAAACTTGAGGTAGTCTTTGAGCCTGTGAGGCAAGGGGAGCAACTCCACTGAGCGACACGCTGTTATTTGCTGCAGAATGACTCTCCGACACTGGCTCATGAGGTTGAGCGAGCGGGGCAGCTGGTACACATTCACCATGGTGTACTCCACCCCCTCCTCGTTATCATCATCATCTCCGTTGGATACACGGTGGTTTAAGATCCTCATGAAACTGCCGCAGCGGGAAAAGACAGGCTCATAGCTGACTTTGCATATGTGGAAGAGGCCCGGCAGCGCTGCAGTCATGTACTTGATGAGCGTCAGGTCGTCCGCGTGGAAGATGTAGATGTCGCAGAAGGAGGTGACGCCAAAGCGATCGTCAGTCAGCTTCTGTAGAATGATCAGCTCGCCGTCTTTACTGTAGAGGAGGTTGAAGCGACTGTTTCCAAACAAAGCCGGGAGGG
The DNA here is from genome assembly GCF_037325665.1 of Littorina saxatilis. Classification (NCBI taxonomy): domain Eukaryota; kingdom Metazoa; phylum Mollusca; class Gastropoda; order Littorinimorpha; family Littorinidae; genus Littorina; species Littorina saxatilis. The sequence continues at coordinate 28,804,308 of NC_090250.1, read as the reverse complement.
AAAGTTTCCCACGTTTTACCACCGTGGCTTCCTTTTGCGCAGCGCCTCGTGTCCTCTCCAGACATAGCACTACCAGTTCATGCACTATGCTTTCATCTCGACACTCGTAGTTGGCCACAGCAATGCGCGATGACCCGTAACGTGGGTCGTAGGCGAAGTAGGGTTGTACCTCGCGACTCAGCTTGACTGAACGCAGCAAGTTTGGTGTTGTTCTCTCTTCCGGTAACTTGCAAGCACCTTTCTGTTGAGGCTCTGCTTTCAGATCACGCTCTGAGCTGTTCTCATTGCACAGACTGACATTGGAGTAGCAGTGAAGCGTGTAACAAAACACTTTTGTGGTCGGTGACAGGGAATAAAACATAATGCCCGTCTCAGAGAGGTCGGGCGATATGTGGCAGCTTATGATCGTCATATCTTTACGTGGGGGCCGGATGACTCCTACACACCTTGGCTTCACTTTTTCTGTCAAAACCTTACCGTCACTGGCACTTTTAGTCAGCGTCTCATCTTTCGGCTTCTTACCATCCACGCTAGAACTTGAAAACCTTCTCTTGTTGGAACTCTTCCCATCCCCTCTGTCCTTTTTGCTGCTGAGACGTCGCAGGAGCTTTGGTTTCTCAGACTCTTTCTTGCGGTCACTGTCATTTCCTTCATCTCCCAACTGGATGACAGGAAACGCTAGCTGGCTGATGAAGTCCCTCGCCTCGTGCATGACTAGGAGCAGAAGTTGTCGTCTTTGGGCGGCCGCCACTTCGTTCAGTCTGAATCCCGTTGACAGCAGTGGCTTGATGTCTGGGCAAGTTGAAACGGGAATATGGACGGTGGGAGCTTTATACCTGCACATGGTCAAATAAGTTACCTGTACGTTGTTCCATTTTCACTGACTACATGTGTAACCTGACTGCCTATCAGGTAAGGACATAGAGCTCATTTACGATGACTAGAAATAAGGGGATGTCTGTATTTATGTGTATGTGTGTGTGTGTGTGTGCGTGTCTGAACACGTTTTATTTGTGATGCCAATTATTCCAAAATCTAGCCAGTAAAACCCTCTGATGTCACAGTCATCTGTGAGTGTGTGTGTGTGTGTGTGTGTGTGTGTGTGTGTGTGTGTGTGTGTGTGCGCATATGTGCAAGTGTGTATGTGTGTGTGTTCAAGTGAATGTGTGTGTGAATATAATAACTGAATGTTACTGTAATTAATGTATGGTGTGTATACACAGATAATGTACATTATGTTTATTTGGGCACCAGCAAGGACATAAACTTACATGCTGTGTCAACATTTTCTGTAATTAAAATTACAAATATACCTTTCAATGGCTATAGTGTGGTTGTCTGATTTGAGGGCAGCCTTGACATAACGTAGACACACAGCTTCCCGGTCACAGCTGGCCAGGCCACAGGAGTAGGCATACTTATCCATACCATAGCGAGCTGAAACGGAAACATGAAAATTTATGTTATAAATCTTAGACTCAACTGAAACTATAACAAGTCGCGTAAGGCGAAAATACAACATTTAGTCAAGTAGCTGTCGAACTCACAGAATGAAACGGAACGCAATGCAATTTTTCAGCAAGACCGTATACTCGTAGCATCGTCAGTCCACCGCTCATGGCAAAGGCAGTGAAATTGACAAGAAGAGCGGGGTAGTACTTGCGCTGAGAAGGATAGCACACTTTTCTGTACCTATCTTCGTTTTAACTTTCTGAGCGTGTTTTTAATCCAAACATATCATATCTATATGTTTTTGGAATCAGGAACCGACAAGGAATAAGATGAAGGTGTTTTTAAATTGATTTCGACAATTTAATTTTGATAATAATTTTTATATTTTTAATTTTCAGAGCTTGTTTTTAATCCAAATATAACATATTTATATGTTTTTGTAATCAGAAAATGATGGAGAATAAATCATTTTATAAAAAAAATAATTTTTTTACAATTTTCAGATTTTTAATGACCAAAGTCATTAATTAATTTTTAAGCCACCAAGCTGAAATGCAATACCAAAGTCCGGGCTTCGTCGAAGATTACTTGACCAAAATTTCAACCAATTTGGTTGAAAAATGAGAGCGTGACAGTGCCGCCTCAACTTTCACGAAAAGCCGGATATGACGTCATCAAAGACATTTATCAAAAAAATGAAAAAAACGTTCGGGGATATCAATCCCAGGAACTCTCATGGAAAATTTCATAAAGATCGGTCCAGTAGTTTGGTCTGAATCGCTCTACACACACGCACGCACGCACACACACACACACACACACACACACACATACACCATGTACCACGACCCTCGTTTCGATTCCCCCTCTATGTTAATACAAATTTAGTCAAAACTTGACTAAATGTAAAAAAGTATCCGCTCAAGCACAGGTACAGCAAATGGGTAATAATAGAGCTAAAACAAAAACAATTAAAAAAAAGGCTTTGTGTGTGTGTGTGTTTGCTTGTGTGTGTGTTTGCGTGCATGTGTGTGTTAGTGCGTTTCTATCTGTCTGTGTTTTCAATACAGATTTTGTCTGGTCACAACCGTAACGTACGTACATGCCACGGCATCCCAGGTGTTGATATCTCCACTGTACAGCAGTTCCCATGCGCGACAAGAAGTTGGCAGCACGACGTCATAACGAATTTTGGGAGGCTGCTGTGTGCCACTCCACCAGTTGCCCATTGCTCCTGATTTTATGCAGCCTCACTCTTTAAATAGAAGAACCACGGAAAGTGAAACTTTCTAAATTTTGTGCGCAGGTTGCATGTATTTTACATGTCATCCAGTTGGCACGACCAAAGACACTTTTGCGACGTACAACAACTGTCAATGTTAGAAGAGCCCGACAAAATCACGTCTGCTTTGATCACACACGCGTAGAAAAAAATTGTCAGTCTCACAGAATAAACCAGTCAAGCATGTCAGTAGTTTTTTTTCTGTAAATCATAAAGTAGCGAGGTCAACGGAAGTCAGTCAGCGGAAGTCTTACGTCGTCACCTATGTAAACATTGAATCTTTGACGCCTCTTAAAGACAACTTACAGATCGTAAAATAGTATATAATGTACCTCATTGGAGAGATTAGTTCTTTTATTTTCCGTTGATATGCCACATTACTCACTTAGATGACGAATTCGTGCCATTATTCTCCTCTGAAAAATCCTACCGAGCGGAAAATAGTTACTTTCGGTTCCGGCGACCTCGATTTGGGTGACGTTGCAAAATTGCCTCGATCATGTGGTTTAATGAACATAATGTATGCATATCATGTGACAAGGTTCCAGAAAATGGCTAAAGCTGACGGTGAGACTTGGTAACATTTTTTTTTTTTTTTTTTAGAATTTCTGCGAGCTTCTCAAACTCAAGGGTCACTTTGGCGGTCAATATCGCTGGTTAGGTGAATATGGCCATTTTTGAGCGGGTGTCAATCGATAGTTAAGCCATTTATCTCTTATTTAAACCAGAAACTATGACAATATTTGCTTTCTCCTAGTGCCTCCATGGGTAGTTTTGACACAGGGGTGTTCGTGATCTGGCGCCATTGTTGAAGATCATAGAGTAGCCGCCCCTGATCACGTCTTCGTTACCGCCCCTCGTTACTTTCGATTTCTCTTGTAAGAAAAGTTAACTTAATTTTATCAACTATTATTGACAAACTTGGTGTTAAAATGTAAACATGTACTTGCTTGTTCATGAGTGATTGTGCAATTTCTCACTTGAGCCGGCTGAGGGAGTGTTAGTGAGAATAATTGGCTTGATAGTTCTAGCTACTTGGCCAGTTGGGGAAATTGCATGTTCATGTTGTTGTTTTTTAATATTATTTTTATTTTAAAATTTGTAAAGAGCTTATATTCAGTGATCGCGCTACTGCTAGATATCTTTCAAACCGGTATGACATCATGAGCTGACCACAATGCTCTCACGAAAATCAGTCAACCTGCCAATGCAACCAGTCAAAGGCAAACAATGACTAAATCAATGTTTCTCAATGCCATCGACACGCAGACGTTTTCTGTGGAATAAATTTGGGTTATTCCCCCCTGGTTGTCAAAAAAGTGTTGACGCGCAGAGCCGATGTCAAAATCACCGAGTGACTTGCTATGCCATCGTAGCATCATCAGGCGGTTGACGTACTAGGCCGTGAAGCACTTTCAGTTTCGGCCGTGAAGCAGTTTCAGTTTCAGTGTATGACAAGGGCCTTTTCTGACCTCTTGGAGGCAGAAACAACAGCAATGATCTTTGCTTCATGGTTAAGATAGTACTGACCTCAAATATATATGTGAGCAAAGAGCGGATCTGGTGTGCGTAGGTGATTTTTCAGTATAATCGCATGCCGGCTTTAGCATTCTTCATTTTTGACGTTTCGTTAACACGACCTTGTGACACCAAGCCTCATCAGTTTGTTTTCCATGAGACAATGGCACAATAAGCCATGCGAGTCTCTCTCTCTCTCTCTCTCTCTCTCTCTCTCTCTCTCTCTCTCTCTCTCTCTCTCTCTCTCTCTCTCTCTCTCTTACTGACCATGGATTCTTTATAAAGGATTTTTCTCTCCACTATTTCTTTTCCCCCCGGTCAAAATAATTAACAATCGGTACGTCTGACCGAGCACCCATTTTATTATCGGTATTGGCGAATCTCAATCGGTAAAATACCAGAAATTACCGGTAAACGCCATCTCGACTAAGCTTGTAAAAACAATAGTATGGCACATTTTTTTTAATGATATTTCTTAATTGTACCTATTTATTTATGTATTTATTTATTTATTTTGTTGTTGTAAATCACTAGTCCGCCAAAAGAAATGACAATCATTTTGTGACAATGTCTAAAGACTGACACACTGTCCACTTCTACTCAGTAGATTTGAGGCCTGCTGTAACCTTTGTATATATGACATGGATTACAGATTAAAGATGGAAAAGAAGTACACATAGTAAAAAAATAGATCTTTTTAGAAGATGTAAATGAAAGGAGTTTGTTTTACATAATTATTGCCCCTTTAATGCTACTATTATTGTTTTTATGGTGTGTTCTTTCTTGTGTGGATTTTTGCACTGTCACTGTTGGACTCATGTATGTGCCTTCTTTTTATGTGTACCTATACCTGCTTAGAATGAGACAGTGACATGTTGATGTCACACCACAAAATATGATTTGCATGCTGCATGTTTTCTTTCTCTTTTTATTTATATATTTATTAATTTTTAATTCCTTTTTTATTTCTTTGCTTTTAACATAGAAGCATTTTTTTCCCCAAGTTTAAAACAATGACATATTTTGTTTCAGAGAAAAATGCCCTGGGCATGATTTTAAAACAATGATTTAATCTGAATTTGCACTTTTCAAACTAACTCATAACTCATAACTCATAACATTTTATTGATCCAACAAAGGAAATTAAATTAGTCATCAGCACATATAGGTCATTAATTAATAACTATAAAAGAATAAAAGAAGAAAATTCATAAAACCCATGATATAAAAATACCCTTTTTTCTTGCACACCTGACACACCGACACACCGACACACCAATACACATGCATACATGCCTACATACATACCTACATACATACATACATACATACATACATACATACATACATACATACTATTGGTGTTGAGTAAAATTAATGTAGAGCTAGAGGTAAACTTGTGATTTACATTTCTTTGGGAATAACAGGCAATACAATTTATCCAGTGTGATTTTTTTCTCAATTTGTGATGTTCTAACTTTTAGTTTTAAAGAAATTAATTTTCTCCATTTCTAGATTCAATGGTATTGCATTAAAAGAAAAATACATCAATGTTTAGCAATAGCATGCTACTCAGTAGACATAATGATATTTTACGTATTGTCATTAGTACTTTGAACATTTTTTTATTTTTTTATCAAAATTATTGTGCCTTTTGTGTTTTAAAATGAATAGTACCGAAAGCTAAAGTTTGACCACACATTTCTTAAACAGTTACTCTATTCAAATCCATGTAGCTCGTTACCTAATTGACCTATGGAAATGTAATTGCTTCCACAATATTTGTCTTTAAAAGACCTTTCTAATGGTATATATAAAAGCTCACTTTGACCCCAGTCATTGGGTACAAGTAGTGTTTAAAACCGATTAATGCAGAGGGCTAACTTTTGACCCCACCCTACTTGACGGGTGCCGTTTTCAAATCTATGTAGCTCGTTACCTAATTGACCTATTTTAATTTAATTACTACCGTTGTCTTTGTCTTTAAAATACCTTTCCAATGATATATATATATGCCTATTTTGAAAAAAAATTAAAAATGGCCTGACCTAGCTACATAAAGTGGTCGACTTGTCCATCTTGTTTGTGGTCAAAATATAAGCGGCCTAGATGCACTGTTTCCGCAAGATGATCCCCTATTACAACGCTTGCATATTTAACGATCCCTGTGGGCCTTCGTCACATCTGAAATGATAAATCGATAGCTAGAACATCTTATTGCAGGGCCTTATCAGCAGACCAAAACATTGAAAATCGGAAGTGCAGCAAATGATGTGGAGTGCTCTCCCCTGATCTTGGTTTTGTGATAACTGGCATGGATTACCTCCCATCTACACCCCCCCCCCTCCCCCTCTCCTAATGTTTTAACATTTATTTTCGTGTGTGTATATGTGTGTGTGTGTGTGTGTGGGGGGGGGGAACCGTGCGTGCGTGCGTGTGTGTGTGCGCGCGTGTGTGTGTGTGTGTGTGTTTTAATCCATGTCCAAGAGATACCAGAGGGTAGTTTTTACACATTATGTTTTCCTCTCTATATCTTTGTTATTTCCTCCTTTATTCCTTTAAACATTTTTTTGGTATAACAGGTTAGAGCCTACATTCAGTTACAAGTGCGAAACCAAAGAGTATAGTGGCCATACTCTCCTGTTTTTTTGTTTTTTTTAGGGTGGGGGTTTACTTGTCTGTGTCAATCCGTCATACATGTATCACATACATGTTTGTGATGACTTGAATTAAGCAATGTGCTGTTTGAAGCCAGCTAAATCCTTTTTTGCTGCTGAAAATTCCTGACTGCTTAGTCTGCACCTTTCAAACACACACACACATACACACACACACGCACAAGAGTATGCATGCACACGCACATACGCAGAGAGAGAGAGAGACTCGGAGAGAGACTCGGAGAGAGAGAGAGAGAGAGAGAGAGAGAGAGAGAGAGAGAGAGAGAGAGAGAGAGAGAGAGAGAGAGAGAGAGAGAGAGAGAGAGAGAGAGAGAGAGAGAGAGCAAAGAATGTGTCAGCATGTCAATTATTATTCAAAAGCTTTATTGATGCCATCTCTTTACGAAGCAGAAGACAGAATATGTTTTACCACAACTCAAATTCTGATTGATGGTAACAAAGACAGCAAGGAAAGTTAATATTTCAGTAAAATCATACATGTACAGTCCATACAATATTTGTACATCTACAAAGGTACACATATACAGTACATTCATTTTGCAGCAGAAAATACATAGTAATACAGGTGGACTGTTTCAGTGGATGAAAACAAATTTCTGAATAGGAAATCAACAATTGCATTTTGGCAGTATCATGATTTATTTTCTACACTTCTAACTGTACTGAATATATGGAAGAAAATATATTTGAAAGGAAAATTGACATCTTTTAATCTACAACTTGGTTATACCTCCTACATAATCACGTTAAGAAAAGAATAAAACAACAACATATGGAATGTGGAAAATGTTAAAATGATATTAACAATAAAACCTACAGCAGACTGTCTATCTGGAAAAAACATAAAGAAAAGAATACTTATACAAACAATGAAAGGAAGAATGAAATACATTCATTAATTCTCTATTTCAACATTAGAGTTTCTGACCTCATATACACTTCAATTTCTGGCCCTGCAAACACACTTTCATTAAACGGACAAAACATTTATATGAGAGAGAGAGAGAGAGAGAGAGAGAGAGAGAGAGAGAGAGAGAGAGAGAGAGAGAGAGAGAGAGAGAGAGAGAGAGAGAGAGAGAGAGAGAGAGAGAGAGAGAGAGAGAGAATGACAAAGGAAACAAAGTGTTCATTGGAATGGTTCATTCATAATAGAATTCTTGCTAAATTAAGAAAATCACTCAAAACTTTTTTTTAAATACAGTGTATTGCTAACTGATTAAAACATAAATAAACACCAACATAGGTTCTAACTAAAACAGACAGTTCCATATATGTACCTGGTTAAAAGACACATATATTTACATACATCTCACATTGAAATGTTATAGTGTACGTGGTTCCAAATATTTTATCGTAAAGAAATAGTTCGAAGTTTGTTTTGAAGCCAGTAAAGAGGAATGTTGTTAAACACACACACACACACACACACATTGACATGCACACACCAGCATACACGCCCAAATCACCCAGATCAATCAAGTCATTCATGTACATCAGTCATCAAGCTCTGTCATACACAAGGATATCAATAATATTAAATTACAAGCACTTAGTTTTTTTTGGAAAACTGCCAAAATGAACATAAAAAAAGTTTCTGAACTTGCAAGTTTTAATGCAGCCCTTGCTGTCACCTTCCCCACAACATGAGCAAATTGAACAGGTCTGCAAAAATGATGAAACTGTTTGCAGCAATTTAAAATAAATGTATTTGTTTCACTGAATGCTGACGCCAAACGCCATCCCTGTGTACGAGCTAGATCGAGGCTTTGATTCAAACAGGCGAACACAGTATTCTTCAAAGACACAATCACAATATCCAATTGTACTTCTATACCAATACATGTATCAGGCATAATATGTTTGTGTATGTACGTATTAGCATGACAGATACAATACAATGACAAAAGGAAATACATCTGAACACGGGTTTGTAGATTTAAACATAGGCAGACTTATAGAACACATAAAACACATTCATACTAGAATTTACATCTACATATGTTTAAATATGTACCGGTATACTACAATGTATTTACATGAATGGTCCAGCATATATATACATGTATCCAGAATCATTTACCTTTGTGCAGTAACAGTGAGCATAATAACTGATCGCAAACAGATCTAGTTCATGACCGTTTGCCCCATGCCGATCAAAAGAAAACCAAAAGCACTTCACAATATCTCATGCCGTTCGTTAAATCTGTGTATATATAAGCTGTGAGTAAAAGGTGTCTATAAGCTGTCTATAGGACCACTCCATCAGAAGGCTGCACTCAGCACTTTTCTCTGCATGTACAGGGGAACCCCGTTTTAAAGACCTTCACAAATATGAGAAAGCAGGTCTAAAAAGGAGGGAGTCTTTATTAAAATGGAGGTAAATTTACAGAGAATATGAACAGAAAATTTGAAAAAGCAAGGTCTTAAAATGGAGGTAAATTTACAGAGAATATGAACAGAAAAGTTGAAAAAGCAAGGTCTTAAAATGGAGGTAAATTTACAGAGAATATGAACAGAAAAGTTGAAAAAGCAAGGTCTTAAAATGGAGGTAAATTTACAGAGAATATGAACAGAAAATTTGAAAAAGCAAGGTCTTAAAATGGAGGTAAATTTACAGAGAATATGAACAGAAAATTTGAAAAAGCAAGGTCTTAAAATGGAGGTAAATTTACAGAGAATATGAACAGAAAATTTGAAAAAGCAAGGTCTTAAAATGGAGGTAAATTTACAGAGAATATGAACAGAAAAGTTGAAAAAGCAAGGTCTTAAAATGGAGGTAAATTTACAGAGAATATGAACAGAAAATTTGAAAAAGCAAGGTCTTAAAATGGAGGTAAATTTACAGAGAATATGAACAGAAAAGTTGAAAAAGCAAGGTCTTAAAATGGAGGTAAATTTACAGAGAATATGAACAGAAAAGTTGAAAAAGCAAGGTCTTAAAATGGAGGAATTCTTAAATTGGGGGTTCCATTGTACTGGTGTGAGACATCAGATTTTTACATACATTTACAATTTTCTGTAAATGTCAAACCCCAACAGAGCCTGGTCTAATAATTTCCTTTGCTCAGACTTATGTCACTGGTCCCACAATTCTACAAGATCATAAAGAGACAGAATAGAACATCGCCGGGCCGGAAGGAGGGGGGGAGGGGGGGGGGGATTCTCATGCATGCTTTTACCAGCAAATCAGACATAGTAGTACACAAAACACATATGAGCAACTTTACTGAAACTGAACTGATGTAAACTAAATCTTTCATCAGTTCATGCATTATCAATCAATTTCAAATGCTCTCCTGTGTGCAATGTGTTGGCATTAAGCACTTCAGCTGTATACAAATTAAGCATTTACCTGTATTCACATAAAAAAGGAACTTGGTATGATTTGATTTCAATAATTGTATCAAAGACAGAAAGTATTCTCATCAAACCATATACAGTCAAACACGCTTAAGCCGAACTCGCCCGGGGAATGAAAAATCGTTTCGCTTAGCTGAGTTTGTGCATATCCGAGTTCGGATAAGCCAAACCTTTCCAGAGAAATTACCCTGCAGTTCGGCTTAAGCGAGTTTTTTTCAGGATAAGTTGTAAAATCACTTGGAATGTTTCTCTCTCTCTCGTCTCTCTCTCTCTCTCTCTCTCTCTCTGTGTGCGTGGTGTGTGTGTGTGTGTGTGTGTGTGTGTGTGTGTGTGTGTGTGTGTGTGTGTGTGTGTGTGTGTGTTTAAATGAATAAGATCAAAACAGTGACAAGTTACAAGTGCTTTCTTCAGTGGGCACTTTATTAATACCTCAAAGCCAACTGTAAAAATAAATGGTGAAAACAGTGACACATCACAGAAACAAAACCAAAGATTCCACAAGCAACTACGCTTTTGTTAAAAGGATTCCAAATAAATCATAATAAATGAAATGTTTAATGAAACCCTCTCCATTAAAGAAAGAAAAGAAACAAATTTAGACAATTTGTCTCTGTGGTCATAAATCAAGATCAAATCTCCGTAAACATAGATTGTAGGCAAATGTTTTGTTTCGCTGCATGTTTATTGTGGTTTGATCTTCACCACTCGCTCAAAATGAGCACATACATTCCTCAGGTAGATTTGCTCTTCACAAAGATCTCTTCCTTCTACACGTCATCAGTTTCCCCGCATACTCAAAAACAGGCGACGTGTTCGTTTCCGTAGGATAATTAGAGCCGTGACGAAATATGTTTATCTTCCCGACGTGTTTTTCAAGCAAAAAAACACAAACAGTCTCTCTGACAGTGTTTAGAGTTTGGCTTATCTGTCAAAATCACGTTTGAGATTTTCTTTTTCTTTCTTTCTTTATTTGGTGTTTAACGTCGTTTTCAACCGTTCAAGGTTATATCGCGACGAGGAAAGGGGGGAGATGGAATAGAGCCACTTGTTAATTGTTTCTTGTTCACAAAAGCACTAATCAAAAAATTGCTCCAGGGGCTTGCAACGTAGTACAATATATGACCTTACTGGGAGAATGCAAGTTTTCAGTACAAAGGACTTAACATTTCTTACATACTGCTTGACTAAAATCTTTACAAACATTGACTATATTCTATACAAGAAACACTTAACAAGGGTAAAAGGAGAAACAGAATGTCCGTGTTTGAGTTAGCTATTTTTTGACAGAGTTTGGCTTATCCGAATTAGAAAAAGTCTTACTGTACAAAGAGGGGGGTCTGGCGGGGAATTGGTTTTGGTTTCAGATATCCGAGTTTTTTGCTTAGCCGTGTTTCGTTTAGGCAAGTGCGGCTGTATCTATATACCAGTAAATATAAGATATCAGACATCTCTCTTCTTCTTCTTCGTTCATGGGCTTAGACTCCCACGTTGACTCGTGTTTTTGCACGAGTGGAATTTTAACCGTTTTTCCCCCGCCATTTAGGCAACCATACGCCGCTTTCGGAGGAAGCATGCTGGGTATTTTCGTGTTTCTATAACCCACCGAACTCTGACATGGATTACAGGATCTTTTCCGTGCGCACTTGGTCTTGCGCTTGCGTGTACACACGAAGGGGGATAAGCCACTATAGCAGGTCTGCACATAAGTTGACCTGGGAGATCGGAAAAATCTCCACACTTAACCCACCAGGCGGCCGCGGCCGGGATTCGAACCCTCGACCTTCCGATTAAGAGGCCGACGTTTTACCACCACACCACAGCACCCGTCATATCAGACATGAGATTTCATCAGAACAAAAACAGTATCAATTAAGAATAAGTTCTCAGCTACTGTATACCTAAAGGCTATAAACTGGTTCAGTACTAGTGCAAGTATGACGTAGTATTGCAAAAATGGTGAAATGTAACCCTGATAGATATAAAAACATAGTAAAATCTGCAAGGGAAACGATGGGGTTTGGGGTGAGGTTTCTTCTGTAATTTGTTCCTGATTTCTTCTTTTTTTCAGCAGCAATTTCAGTAAATAATACTAAAGAAAAAAAAAGCAAAGAAAAAAATAAGCAACACAAAATGTCACAGAACTCCAGTAATCTAGAATTATTTCAAAATTACACACATACAGGCACACGTAAAAGACCACAGAGAAAAACAACCAAGAATGAATAAACACCGGCACGCATGAATGGGAAAGAAATACGGGGAAGTAGCAGAGTAATATTGCGTCAAACAACTTCAAACACACATTTCTAATGACCTCCATATCTTTTTGTTTGTTATCCATTATTATTCTTTCCCATTCATTCTTAGTTTCTTTTCACACAGAACGATGCATCATAATAAGGCTTTCACTGTTTCAGCTTATATGTAAACGCACTCTCCTTGCAGTACAAAATGAGGACTTGAAACAAAGGCACATGAAATGAAGAGGAAAGATGTACTGATTTTAAACCTCATTGGGAAGTCGAGTAACTGAACAGGGATTCATGTTTGTACAAAATATGTATTTCCTTAAAATATATACAGGTTATGTACAATTACGAATGACGTCAAAACTTTGTACACACATATTCTGTACATATATATATTTATATATACATGCCTAATTAGTGTACTATTAGAATGTCATCTACTGTACACATTACAATACTGGGCCATTTCTGTCTGCACTGGCCGGTACATGTACACTAAACTTCATAGCAAGCCTTTGTAACGTTTCTAATGCCGCAGTAGTAATTTACATATATCCTCTCAACATCAGGTCATTTCTGCTAAGTCTGCAAAAGGGACTGGGTGGCCGAGTGGTAACGCACTTGCGCTCGGAATCGAGAGGTTGCGTGTTCGACCCTGGGTCGGGCCGCTATTTTCTCCCCCCTTTCCTAACCTAGATGGTGGGTTCAAGTGCTAGTCTTTCGGATGAGACGAAAAAACCGAGGTCCCTTCGTGTACACTATATTGGGGTGTGCACGTTAAAGATCCCACGATTGACAAAAGGGTCTTTCCTGGCAAAATTGTATAGGCATAGATAAAAATGTCCATCAAATACCCGTGTGACTTGGAATAAAGGCCGCGAAAGGTGAACATTCGCCTAACAGGCTTGAGGTTTGCTGGTCGATGTGAATGCGTGATATATTGTGTAAAAAATTCCATCTCACACGGCATAAAGCGCTTTGAACTTCGGATAAGGCGCTATATAAATAAAGAGAATAAAAAAAATAAAGAGAATAAAAAAAAAAAAAATACAATTTTTCAGCAACACTGCCTGTATTTAGCACGCATTCACAATCAAGTACTGGGGATATTTTGCGTATGAAGGATGAGGAGGGATTGGGGCCTATGAACTGTAAATTAATATATCAATCAATCAATCGATATGAGGCTTATATCGCGCGTATTTCGTGGGTACAGTTCTAAGCGCAGGGATTTATTTTTTTTATTTTTTTACTTTTATTTTATGCAATTTATATTGCGCACATATTCAAGGCGCAGGGATTTATTTATGCCGTGTGAGATGGAATTTTTTTTACACAATACATCACGCATTCACATCGGCCAGCAGATCGCAGCCATTTCGGCGCATATCCTACTTTTCACGGCCTATTATTCCAAGTCACACGTGTATTTTGGTGGACATTTTTATCTATGCCTATACAATTTTGCCAGGAAAGACCCTTTTGTCAATCGTGGGATCTTTAACGTGCACACCCCAATGTAGTGTACACGAAGGGACCTCGGTTTTTCGTCTCATCCGAAAGACTAGCACTTGAACCCACCACCTAGGTTAGGAAAGGGGGGGAGAAAATTGCTAACGCCCCGACCCAGGGTCGAACTCGCAACCTCTCGCTTCCGAGCGCAAGTGCGTTACCACTCGGCCACCCAGTCCATATATATGTCATGCAAACATGCAGTTAAAAACCGCCCACCTCCCCCACCACCCTCGATCTCTCCCCTAAAAATCGCACACACTCACTCCTGCAGGGTCTTAGCATCAGAAATTAGTGCTATGCGCTAGTGCATAAAACCTAGCAAATAAAATCTTACTCTTAACATTTTATGATAACTTTGTATATATATCATAAAAAAAGAAGAGGGGGGGGGAAAAAAAAAAAAAAAAAGGGTAAAATAATGACATTTGCGCAAATTGCCAAACACAGATCTTACCGTTCTGAGCAAGAAGGGTGGAATGAACATATAACACATATATAGCACAGTTCTTTGAACGCCATAATTAAACAATTGTGCCATCGCTTCAGCTGTATACTGGACCCTGAGCCAAAAAAGCCAATTATACTTTAATCACAAATTGGTACCAAAAAAGAGAGCAAAAGGGAATAGCAAGTATTTCAAGTGTAAAAAAAAAAAAAAAAAAAAAAGACAGGAATGTCGCAAAAAAAGTGTATGAGCTAGACTAGTCCTAAGTTTAAAGAAAAGGTAGCATGTAACATCATGCAGTCCACCATGTTCTCATTGCAACTTGGTCCCACAAAGATGACGTCTTCATGCTGTACACTGGAACAAGGTGTACATCCGCTGTCACAATACTGCAGAGCTTGGAATTGTTGAAAAAATCAAAATGTACATCTTCAATATATAGCCCAGCTAGTTTGGGTGCAAAATGTTCAATCAAGAAGCTGTTCAAATAGATATCAAACAGAACTGCATGGTCTTGAAAAAAAAAGCAATTTTTAAATTTTGTATCTAGAGTCTGAAACGGCTGATGGAAGAAGATAGCATCATTTGTTGCCTGCATTACATGGCACAATAAACTCTTTCCATAAGCTGTTTGTGTCACTGGTATTTTTCAACCTATGGCGGTTCAGGCCATTCAGAAAGCATGCTCTGACACTTCACTAAAGAATTCCCCATGGTGGACCTACAATTAGGAAGAAGAAGAAAAAGCAGAACTCCTCATCAAACTCAACCTCTCTGCACCATGAAGCTCTCACTTTGAACATGAACCATTGCCAATCTGAAAAGATCAGAAGCTTAGCATGTTTGAAACTGGCACAGTAAACAGATACCAAGGGCCTGGCCTGTGGAAGCAGACTAGCACAGAAGGTCGTTTCACTTAAGACAATGGCTATATATAATCGTGCACAGGAAACTTTTGCTCTGTTGTCCTTTGCACAAGTAGCGAAACATCTTCCTCTTTCTGCAGAAGTAGCAAAATGTGTTTCTTTATTTGCAGAAGTAGCAAAATGTGTTTCTTTATTTGCAGAAGAAGCAGTGTATCTTTTTCTCTTTGCAGAAGTAGCAAAATGACTTTCTTTATTTGCAGAAGTAGCAAAATGTCTTTCTTTATTTTCAGAAGTAGCACAGTGTCTTTCTGACTTTCCAGAAGTAGCAAGTCGAGTCGATAGTCTTCTAGAAGAATCCCACTCAGCAGAAAGTGTTCAGTTGAGTTGCGTTGCGTTGACAACCGGTGCATGACTGTCGGTTGTCTGTTGTTTCTAGCTGACGCCCTGGAGGTTCTCAAAGTTCTTCAGGAGGTTCATCACCTTGGACGTTCTGCCTGAGGTCGCTGAACCACGACACTGGTCTGACTGCAGGTCTTTGTTGGGCGCTGCAGTCTGTCAACAGAAACAAAACCCACTGTCATGCTGTGCATTTGCATTAAAAAAAGAAAAGGAAAGGAAAAAGAGTGAAGTAAGGTTAACACAAATGGAAGACAGACATACAAATGCAAAGCAGAAATAAAATGTGTTATACATATGTAAATTCACACCAAAGAACTGTGCCTGTATGTGTGCATGTGTACACACACATGTACATAAGCACACAGATGCATGCAGACATTCACACACACACACACACACACACACACACACACACACACACACACACACACACACACACACACTACACACACACACACACACACACAGTTGTAAGCAAATACAGAAAACCACAGCAACATACCCTGAATCCCCTGCAGCAGCCCCCCCCCCCCCACCCCCCCCCCCCCCCCAAAAAAAAAAAAAAAAAAGCCCCAACCTTTTCCAACCAAAAAACCCATAAAGAATTACATTCATCATAAATCAACAGCAGTTTTATCCAAGTTGTTGACGTACCTTGGTGGGCGAGTCCTGTTTCTTGGCAGTGGTGTCTTCTTTCTTGGTAGCAGCGGTACTGCTGGGCATGGAAGTGCTCTCAATCAGCTCGATCTTGATGTCTGAAGCTGGTTTCAGGTTGGCTCGCCAGGCCGGAACACTCTTTTCCTCTGGTGGAGCCTTGCTGGTGGAAGCCGTTTTTACAGGAGATGCAGGCTTGACTTCAGTCTTTGCAGCAGGGGTTGCGAATGGAGTGGAGGAGGAGGGGGAGGAAGAGGAGGAGGGGGCTTTCACACTGGAGAAGCGAGCTGAAGACACAGCGGATGGAGTGGGAGATGCAGTGGATAAAAACGTGGAAGGCGCTTTTACGCTCTGAGCCTTCCACTTGGGAACGTCGTGTTCCACAGTTTTTGTCTCCTCCTTCTTCTCCTCAATCTTGACCACAGGGGTTGAGGACGATGACGAGGATGATGAAGGGGTGGGGGTGGTTTTTACCAACGAAGATGCAACACTTGAAGAGGCTGAAGTAGTCCCTACTTCTGACCTTGCGGAAGTGACCTTCACGCTTCCACCTCTGTTGGCGAACACGTTGGTCTTTGTGGGGGAGGTCTTGACACTACCTCCTCTCATGCGCGACACTTCAGTAGGTTTGGCCTCGCTCGGTTTAACCTCCTTGAAACGCTCGAACTTGGAACCGGCCGACGGAGCGCTTGAAGTGTCCCCTGATTTGGTTTCTGTCTCTGTCTTTGGAGCTGACACAGTCTCAGTTTTAGGGGCAGGTACAGTTTCCACTTTTGTGATGATTTCCACTTTGGGGGTGGATGCAAACGTAACAGGGGGTGGCTCGGATACTGTGGGAGGAGCAGTATCTTTGGAGGGCACAGCGTCTTTGCCAGGAGTGGTGGACCCAGTCTTTCTCCTGGCCAGTGCAAACCACTCTGGCTCCTTGCTTTTCGCTGCCTCAACCGGCGTGTCTTTGTGCCGCGGAGAGATTTCGGGTGAGGCATTCTGGGAGCTTGTGGTTTCCACACGATGCGAGGCCGTCCTTTGAACCTTGCTGGCGAACTGTTCGTCTTTGCTGATGGGATGTTCCGGCAGTGTCTTGCTGCGGCTCTGCCTGCGTAGCTTGTAGTCGTCTTTGGGCGAAAAGGCGGGCGATGCCTGGGTGTCCGTCTGCTTCAGACCGTCTTTCCTTTGCTCTCCTGGACTCGACATTGAGGTGAACGATGCAGACATGATGGATGATGAAGTGCTGGCAGCAGCAGGGGTGGAGCTGTTGATGGTGACACGAGCTGACGTTGCCGACTCTGGGCGAAATGCAGACCCTTCAAACCCTTGACTGCTTGATGACTTGATGCTCGACGTCGCAAAATCAGCTTTGGGTTTTGGGGTGGATGAGGGCTCTGTTTTAGCAAAAACGATGGATGGTTCTGACCGGGTCATCACAGATGCGCTGTGTGCTCCGCCAGCCATTGACGATGTGGAGGTCGACAAGAGTGAGGAGGAGAGAACCCCTGACGATTCCGCCTCACTCTTCTTGGGAAGGAATTCCACTGTCTTCGAGGACACAATCTTCACACTGATATCACCGACATTTTCTGGCTTTCTCACATGCTCCTCAGTCTTTGTCGTCGCTGTTTTTATGCTACTTTCACTCTCTGTTTCTTTCTTTATTATCACTGATCCTCTCGGTGTAGCGCTTTCTGAAGGAGTATCCATCTTGAAGCTGGATCTCTTGGGTTCCTGTTTTGCCAGGTCTGTTGTGATGACAGCTTTAGGCGGGGAGGTGGACAAAATGGTGGACTTGGGCCTCAAAACAATGGGGCTTGAATCAGACGACAGTTTGGCTGGCAAGGCTTCACTGGACGCCATGCTGGCAGGCCTGTCTGAAATCACTCGCTTGGTCTTCTCTGGCGATTTTCTGGGTGATCGAATTTTGACTTCCTGCTTAGTGATATCTGGAGAACAGAAAACAATGCTCTTAGAAACCAGTGACAAAGTAGCAATCCTTCCCCTCATCATTCTTCAACAGAGCATGCAGTTCTTTTTCCTGCTGAAAACAACAACTGGTTTTATGCCAGATGAAGAACGCAGAGCTAGGGAAGCAATGGACATAATGTAACTACACTCAGAGCAGAAAAGAGGAATTAAACAAATAACTCGGTCGAGTTTGTATGGGTTGTGAACGAGTGAATGCCCTTGCTTTCAAGGGGACAAACAATCCACGGGCCAATCACTAGCAAGGGGTGTGTCTGAAACACGTGGACAAGAAGCATGCGGGCATAATTTGTCTCCCTAAAAGCAAGGGTTATCATTCTTTCAAAACCCACACAAACCTGATAAGATTTATTTCTCCGAATATCGTCTATTGAAGACACGAGAAGAGCTACCAACACCCCCCCCCCCCCCCCCCCCCCCCCGTTGGCAAGTTAAAGAATGCACAATATTATTATCAATTCTGCTTGCTTTTCCTAGGCCTTCTTCCCCCCCCCCCCCCCCTCCCCCCCCTTTAGACCTTACTTTTTCAGATTTTCCGTTGATAACCTCTGTAAATTTACATTCCTTTTAAGACTCCCTCCTTTTTAAGACCTATTTTTTGGCAGATTTTTGTATAGGTCTTAAAATGGGGTTTCCACTGTATTTCCAAATCTATCACGTTACCGGCATCCACAATAAGAACAATTGAGAAAAATAACCATTCTGCTTTCAGGCTGAGACTCACCAGTCAAGGAGCCATCTGATGTGTCGTCATGTAATAGTTTGGTGGGCGACTCCTCATTCAGACTTGGCAGGGAATGCGGTGACTGGCCCTATCACACAGCAGAAAATATAAGATCTGATAAACAAAGGGAAGTAAGCACTCTAAATACATACGATATGTGTAATAGAGTAAGTGAGAGTTATTCGGAACCAGTCTCCTGGCACCTGAGTGAATAACAAGCATTGAAATGAACAAGCGACTTTCATCCTCAAAAATATACAATACACTCAAGTTTCTGTGAACTAGTGACTCAAACGTTGTTCTATTTTTTTTGTAAAGAGATGAAATACAATTTTCATGCAGTTTATACCCGGAAGGAGAATTTAAAACACACATGCAATGCTGTGGTGGGTGTCATGTGTAGAGGGTGTCACTACTGCAGGAGCTCTTTCATGATAGTAATGCTTTTACCCTGAAGTTAACAGATCAATCAACAGCACTTTTCTTGGTGGAGTTCTCTCAAACAAGAAGTCTCAGATTACAAACTTTTATAAATAACCATTATAAAGACTAACATTTAAAACCACAAAGTACTTGTTGTTTTCATTTGCCACAGCCCCCCCCCCCCCCCCCCAACAAACAAAAAAAACCAAAAATCCAACAAAAACAGAGACACTTCTTTTCAGTTCTTCAAGTTTCTAAAACAAACAAAAGGAAAAACAGTGATAATTTGCTTACATCTTTCTTTTTGCGTGACTGCCTTGTGGCTTTGCGGGCAGGAGGTTTGACACTGATCCTGTCTTTAGCAACGTCATTCTTCAGAAGACTTGTGTGTTCCATCTTCTCGAAGTCTATGGGTCCCTCTGTACCTGAAACAATTCACACGACACATGGGATGCTATTAATTACCCGTGTTTGCTTTTAGACAGGCAGTATTTTTCTTCCTCTCTCTCTTCTATTCCTTCTCTCTACCACTCTCTATAGCAATAAGGATCCATTGTGATAGCGCTTATAATGAAGAAGTGTATTTCTTTGAAACAGGAAACAACAGAAGCTAAATCGAAGCAAATAAAATGAAATCAAGGGCACATGTACACAACACACACACACACACACACACACACACACACAAACACACACACACACACGCACACACACACACACACACACACATACACACACACACACACACACAATCTAAAACTGTCATACCTCCTGGTTTCTGTGAAGTTTTGGACACTTTGGAAGCCACAGAACTTTTCCACTGGCTTTTGAATGGGTCATCCTGTTGCACATAATTGAAATCACAATCAGTTTCTTCAAATAACTCGATCAAAGCAAATCATATCACTTCATTTCACGGGACACCTGTTAACCTGGATTTCATGAGCAATGGGCTTATAACTAGCTACTTTTGTCATGGGGTATTGAATCTGATCTATGCACACAGATGTTGATAATACCCACTGAGTATCACTCATGTGTGTGAGTGCATGTGTGGGTGCGTGTGTGTGTGCGTGTGTGTGTGTGTGCGTGTGCATGCATGCGTGTACATATGCGTCCGTGCATGCCAGCGTGCGTGCATGTCTGTCTGTGATGTATCTGTGTTTAATGTGAATAACAAGCATAAATGGCCTACATCTCTTCAAAGGCAAGAAGAGGGAAGAATAAAACCTAGAAAGTACAAACGACAAGCGATAACTTACCTCATCATTCTCTGACCCATCCATGCTGATGAGGCTGTTGTCGCTCTCACGACTCGTGGACTTGCCAGCTCCTGGCAGGGGCTGTCACACACATATGTTCACAGTTGATTTGTGTGTGCATTTCAACATAACAAAATTGAACATTTGCACTAAATAAATACAATGGTCACTCCCTTTTAAATTAAAAAAAAAAAGTGCAGTCTTTGAAGAGAGGGATATATAATATATATAAAATGAAAGTAAACGTATGCAGTATGTTAGAAGAAGAAATTCTGAGAAAGTAGAGTCTTAAGGTGTTACGAGTGTGTTTGAGTTGCGGTTCTTGCTCATGTTTATACTCACTGAGTTACTTCCCTTGGATCTGGATCTAGATCTGGATCTGGATAACCCGCCTGGGTTGGTGGTTTGCGGGTGCGAATGCGTATACGCACGGTTCAGTGTGCTTTCGCGAAAGGGTGTGTCATATGCACGGCTAGAACTAAGATACTTCTTGATTTCAGTAAATAGTTTCATTACATGTCAACTAGTTCGTTTTTAAATGATTTTTTAGAGATCGCCAAATGGTATTGTGTGAATAACATCATTCGATCGATTGTACGCACGGCGCCGTGCTTCTAGTAGCTCAGTCCATTCCTTCTTTCCGGTATGGAAACAGACGTGTTTCTGGCGAAAGAATCGGCGTTTTCAACTCGCCATATCTTCATATTCATTCGGACTAGAACAACGAAATATAAATTTCTTGTAAAAAAAAATCCCGAGCCTTGCGACTCTGGTAGTCATTTTCTTACGCGAAGCGGCCTTTGGTAGGTACGACAGTTTTAGTCACCCAAGTATATATCTAAAACGCACGTGGACGAGTTTTCAATGGCGTATTTGAAGTCTGTGAATGTTGTGATTACAAATCATTTCGGGGCACCCCTCAGTCTATACGTACAGACAAACAAATTGCATGGAACGAAATTTGAGAGGCTGGACTGTAAGTTGTTGTTTTGACTTCTACAAATCTCGCAGGTCTTTTATGCAAAACAGACTCAAAATTGCATTTTTCACGCAAGTGTAGATGACGAGACTATCGAAGGAATGGAATACACTTGCCTACAGATATAATAGACAGACACTGTCTATTTATATCTATGACTTACCCTAGCCCATATGTTAGAATAAAGAACATACTTTGCTCTTTTGAATGATGTATGATTTGGCACTGTACACAGGATTTTAGACCTGCCCCCGAAGTGATTTTTCCATAAACCCGTCAAAGAGCTCACTCTGTTTTGGCCGTAAAAAGCGCCCAAATGAAGTCAATTTCTAACCTGTGTCGTGTGTTCGAAGGAGTACATCTCAGCGATGCCATTGCCTTGCAACCTCAAAGAAATATATTTTAATAACCCGCTAAATGAACGTTTTTTTAGTGTGAAATAAAAGCCGGAGATTTGCTTCGTTTCTTTGCTGCGACACAAAACCAAAACCAACTATAGATCTGCGGTGACATTATGAGTTCGTTTTCGACATTGCAGTGAAGTTGCGTGGATCTTCGACGATTCCCGTTCGGTTTAATGTGGATAGAGCTTTGATTGAATGTAACTGCTTTGAAAAGTTACAACATGAGTCCTTGGGATCGATGTTTTTCGGTAAACTTCTTCGTATCCTTGACTTTACTTTTGACTTGAACAGATCCAGATCGGCTGGGGCTGTTAATCACCTACACAGATCTATATGAAGTTGACTCGACACGGCGAACCGCCGAATCCGTGCCCTCTCGTCGGTCCTACCCCCAAATCCCTTACCAGCCTCAGACCCCACCTCACCATTCTAACCTCACTGGCGCACTATGTGTGATTATCCCTTCCTCATGTGTGTGTGTGTGTGTGTGTGTGTTGTTTGTTGTGTGAGTGCGTGCCGGCGGGCGGGCGTGTGTGTGCCCGTGTGTCTTTGTGTCTGTGCATGTCGTCTTGAGTGCGAGAAAGCGAAGTTTTGAGAAATAGTGACAGATAAATAGTTTAAGAAAGGAATCTACTAAGTGAGAGTGGGTGTCCATTACGGCATTGCGAAGCTTTGTTTGTCTGTTTGTTTATGTGTTCGCCGTGTGTGTGTGTGTCACAGTTAATATGTGTCCATTTGGTGCGTTTGGCTTCATAGTTCCTTCATACGAGTAACTTTGTTAACAGTTCATTATTCGGACACAGATTAACAAGTTATAGAATGTTCGTGTAGAACAGACACTTAGCCACAAAAAACACCTGGTTTTGAAATGAATTATTACCTCGATTCCGTTCAAAGGAGCTTTCCCCAAACACCTTTTTAACAATATCCAATTGATCTATGAAGATATGGGTCCATGCGACCCCGAGGCAGAGGATGCCTGTTTGCGGACAGGGGGAAATTGAGAAGGGGGGGAGGACCGATACTATAAACCCCAACCTGTGTACACATTGCTAACAGGAACCTGTGCACAAAATCTGTAATGTATCTCACGACAGATTATTTTTTCGGGGAGGGGGGGGGGCGCATTCTTATGATTAGCCTAAGTCGCTTCGCGTCCTCAATTTAGACTTTTGAATTCAAAGTACACCCCTTTTACAAAGTAACTGATTCACCCATGTGTGTCGTGTGTATGTGCGTGTGTCTGTGTGCTTGTCTGTGTGTTTGTGTGATTGTAGTGCGATTCAGAGACACCTACTGGACAGATCTTCATGAAACTCTGTCTCCAGTTGGAAATGTCCTCCCTGTTGTGGATGGTAGGAGCGGGGTTTTGGACAAGGGGGACATTTCCAACTTGAGACGAAGTTTGAGGTAACGTGATGCATTATAACTGAAATACACAATTAGTAGTGCCCCAATATGCAAGTGTGTTCGTATCATCAACTGATAAAAAGTGTGTCCGTAGATTTTGGTTACGCGTCGCAGTGTTAGCTGTGTACGACCTCCCACAGTCCAATGCCGCGAATTGTTGTTACAGCCCCTGACTTTTTTATGTACGGAATCCGGTAGTCTTTTTGTTGTTGTTAAATAATTATATTGCCAAACGTTATGACATTTTGGGATAATTGAACGAGTTTCAATACACATTTGCTGAGCACCTGTGTGCTAAAAGGAAATGTCGTTTGTTTTTATCAAAACTCAAAACTAATTTTCAATGTTTATTCGTGCAAACCGTCACACAAACATGCGTGCCTCTATGAGTATGCGTGTGGCTGCTTTCGTAGTTCAGGCTAGATTACAAGTCAGCTGTGTTAGGGTGCAAGCCTTTTGATCATTTACCCCACACCAAATCCCCCCCCCCACCCCCACACACCCCGATACCTGTCAAATTCCCTCAAAATGCAAGAACAATTCCGTTACCTTAGATCATCAACAGAAAATAATCCTCCGGATCCTAAAGATCAGGACGAAAACATAGCGAAACACTTTAGATATCAGATACCGACTTTATGTAATGCGCTTCAAAATCATATTTGAGAGAGAGAAAGAGAGAGAGAGAGAGAGAGAGAGAGAGAGAGAGAGAGAAAGAGAGAAAGAGAGAGAGAGAGAGAGAGTATGCATGTATTCCAATTGTAAATA
This sequence comes from Littorina saxatilis, assembly GCF_037325665.1. Taxonomy (NCBI): domain Eukaryota; kingdom Metazoa; phylum Mollusca; class Gastropoda; order Littorinimorpha; family Littorinidae; genus Littorina; species Littorina saxatilis. The sequence goes on along the minus strand of NC_090250.1, from coordinate 28,779,943 downwards.
GACAGAAATATAGTTATTGACTGTGTACTTATTCTTATCGCTATGAGGGGTTGGTTTGCTTGTGTGTGTGCATGTGTGTGTGTGTGTGTGTGTGTGTGTGTGTGTGTGTGTGTGTGTGTTTGTGATTACTGGGGCGGGCGGGTGGTGGAGGGGGGGGTGGTATTGGATCTGGGGGAGGGAAGGGGGGGGGGGTTGGCAGGGGGCATCGGTGCACTAAAGGCACCAAGTGTTTGGGTGTATGTGTTTGTATTGCGATTCAGAGAAAACTACTATACAGATTTTTATGAAACTCTGCACACAGTACCCACACTTCTCCCTACCGCCTGACCTACTGGGCTCCCAAATGAATGTTTTTATCAATTTTTGTCAGTCAAGATATGGGGGTGGGGGTGGTGCGGGTATAATTGTGGAGTAAGCAATAAGAAAACACCTTTTGGTTTTCTTAGGTATTGCAACGGTATATAGTGAAGTTAGCTGTGTTCAAATTTGTTTATGATCTGTCGAGCCAATTTTGTGTTACGACGTTTTTGAGTGATAATTGTATGTGTACGCTCTCGCCAATCCTGGATAATTTTCGGCATGCACATTGATAAGTACCGTATTATAATAAAGTGATACTCTCCATTCTTTTATCTACACAAAGTAATGTTTTATTTATCTTTTCTAAAGATAAAAATGTCAGTTAGGATGACGTTACGAATTACAGTGTTTTCTGTAAGGTCATATGTGTCCACCCGGTACCCCCCAAAACTGACAAAACTCTTATAAAAAAAAATGAATAAGAAAACAAAGTTTTTTGTCTGTCTGCAGTTGTGGACATATAGCTTAGAGAAACATGTGCTCAAAATGTGTAATGGATTTCACGTGCGACTTTTTGTTCTTTCTTGTGTTGAGGTGGGGGGGGGGGGGGAGGGTGGGCGTATGCCCCTTGATCAGTCTCGGGCGCTCTGCGACCTCGATTTACACTCTTGAATTCTAAAAACACCCCCCTTACAAACTAACTGATCTACCCTGGTATATATATATATGTGTGTGTGTGTGTGTATGTGTGTGTGTGTGTGTGTGTGTGTGTGTGTGTCTGTGTGTGTGTCTGTGTGTGTGTGTGTGGTGTGCGATTCATAGAAATTTACTGAATAGATCTTCATGAAACTTTGCACACAAATGTTCCGACCCCCAACCCTTCACCCTGATTCAAACTCATGTATCACAAGTCCAGCGCTCTACCAACTGACCAACAGCACTCCCAAATTATTTCTTTTTTTATCATTTTTGTCAGTCAAGATATGGGGGTGGGGTTGGTACGGCCGGGAATAATTGTGAAGCAGACAATACGACAACAACTTATTTTGTTTACAGGTATTGTATCTGTATACAGTGAACTTAGCTGTGTTCAAGTTTAGTTATGTTCTGACGAGCGAATTTTTTTTAAATACGTTTTTACTACTAAAGGAGTGATATTTTTATGTGTACGCCCTCGAGAAACCTCGATCATTTTCTGAAAATGCACGTTGATAAGTACCGTTTTATGATAAAGTTATACTCTCCATTCATTTATCTACACAAACTAATGTTTCATTTATTATTTGTAGAGCTAAATATGTCAGTTGGGATCATGTTAAGAATCGCAGTGTTTTTCGCAAAATCGTACTTGACAACCCCCAGTAAAAAAATTCTAAAAAAAAGTTAATACGTCAACCTCTTTTTTTCTTTGCACAGATGTGTCCATATTGCTTAGAGGAACCTGTGCACAAAATGTGTAATGTTTCTTTCACGCGATTTGAACACACAAGTAACCCCTTAAGAATCGCAGTGTTTTTCGCAAAATCGTACTTGACAACCCCCGGTAAAAAAATTCTAAAAAAAAAATTAATACGTCGACCCCCTTTTTTCTTTGCACAGATGTGTCCATATTGCTTAGAGGAACCTGTGCACAAAATGTGTAATGTTTCTCACACGCGAATTTTTTTTAAATACGTTTTTACTACTAAAGGAGTGATAATTTTATGTGTACGCCCTCGATAAACCTCGATCATTTTCTGAAAATGCACGTTGATAAGTACCGTTTTATGATAAAGTTATACTCTCCATTCATTTATATACACAAACTAATGTCTCATTTATTATTTGTAGAGCTAAATATGTCAGTTGGGATCATGTTAAAAATCGCAGTGTTTTTCGCAAAATCGTACTTGACAACCCCCAGTAAAACAAGAAGGGCAAAGCCCATACGACTCACATGCTTGACCTTGACCTTTACAGCAATGACATCATACACTAAGAACTGCTTTGCACATTTTTCCTACCAAAATACATGTGACCAAGGTCAAGGTCATCCAAGGTCATGCAACACAAAGCTGTTAATTCAAGACATAGGAAGTACAATGGTGCTTATTGGCTCTTTCTACCATGAGATATGGTCACTTTTAGTGGTTCACTACCTTATTTTGGTCACATTTCATAAGGGTCAAAGTGACCTTGACCTTGATCATATGTGACCAAATGTGTCTCATGATGAAAGCATAACATGTGCCCCACATAATTTTTAAGTTTGAAACAGTTATCTTCCATAGTTCAGGGTCAAGGTCACTTCAAAATAGGTATACAATCCAACTTTGAAGAGCTCCTGTGACCTTGACCTTCAAGCAAGGTAAACCAAACTGGTATCAAAAGATGGGGCTTACTTTGCCCTATATATCATATATAGGTGAGGTATTGAATCTCAAAAACTTCAGAGAAAATGTGAAAAATGTGAAAAATAGCTGTTTTTTAGGCAACATTTATGGCCCCTGCGACCTTGACCTTGAAGCAAGGTCAAGATGCTATGTATGTTTTTTGGGGCCTTGTCATCATACACCATCTTGCCAAATTTGGTACTGATAGACTGAATAGTGTCCAAGAAATATCCAACGTTAAAGTTTTCCGGACGGACGTCCGGACGTCCGGACGGACGGACGGACGGACGGACGGACGGACGGACGGACGACTCGGGTGAGTACATAGACTCACTTTTGCTTCGCATGTGAGTCAAAAATTCTAAAAAAAAAGTTAATACGTCGACCCCCTTTTTTCTTTGCACAGATGTGTCCATATTGCTTAGAGGAACCTGTGCACAAAATGTGTAATGTTTCTGACGAGCGATTTGAACACACAAGTAACCCCTTAAAGGGAAAAAGTCTTGAATAAGAGGGCTAAAAAGATTCGGTAACACGACTCTGTCGTTGCATGCTTTTCACAGGAATAGCTGTCCAAATGTCCTGGAGGAATCTCCCCGAGGACAGTAATTATACCAAAAACCAAATTAAAACAAACCACAAAAAACATAAACAAACAAAAAATTAACTGGCAAACATATAAAAAGAAAAACAAAGGGAAGTAAGCACTCTAAATGCATACCACATGTGGAATAGAGTAAGTGAGAGTTATTGGAACCAGTCTCCTGGCACCCGAGAGAATAACAAGCATTGAAATGAACAAGCGACTTTCATCCTCTATAAAAAAAAAACCAAGTAGTCGCGTAAGGCGAAAATACAACATTGCTTGGCTCAGTCGAACTCACAGAATGAAACTGAACGCATTGCATTTTTTCCGCATGACCGTACACTCGTAGCATCGTCTGTCCACCGCTCGTGGCAAAGGCAGTGAAATTAACAATCCAGAAAAGCGCGGTAGCGGTTGCGCTGAGGAGGATAGCACGCTTTTCTACATCTCTATTCTTTTTAACTCTCTGAACGTGTTTTTAATCCAAACATATCATATCTATATGTTTTTGGAATCAGGAACGGACAAGGAATAAGATTAATTTGTTTTTAAATCGATTTCAGAAATTTTATTTTAATCATAATTTTTATATTTTTAATTTTCAGGTTGTTTTTAATCCGAATATAACATATTTATATGTTTTTGGAATCAGAAAATGATAAAGAATACAATAAACGTAATTTTGGATCGTTTTATAAAAAAATAATTTTAATTACAATTTTCAGATATTTAATGACCAAAGTCATTAATTAATTTTTAAGCCTCCAAGCTGAAATGCAATACCAAAGTCTGGCCTTCGTCAAAGATTGCTTGGCCAAAATTTCAATCAATTTGATTGAAAAATGAAGGTGTGACAGTGCCGCCTCAACTTTTACAAAATGCCGGATATGACGTCATCAAAGACATTTATCGAAAAACTGAAAAAAACGTCTGGGGATATCATACCCAGGAACTCTCATGAAAAATTTCATAAAAAAAGTCTAGTAGTTTACTCTGAATCGCTCTACACACACACACAGACACACACACACATACACCACGACCCTCGTCTCGATTCCCCCCTCTATGTTAAAACATTTAGTCAAAACTTGACTAAATTAAATGTGACCCTCCACCACGAAATGAGTCGCATGTCACCTTTGCATGATTTTCATATTTTTACATTTTCCTAAAGAGTTTTTTATGCTCTATCCAGTGGTGAAAACCGTTTTAGAAAAGAGCAAAAACTGTTTGAGTTATAAGCCTGTGACTAAGGTGACCCTCACACTGTTACCAGACACTCCCCGGACTAGTATTAAGCCTAGCGCAGAACCGCGCGAGGTGACATGCGACTCATTTCGTGGTGGAGGGTCACAAATGTAAAAATCAACAACAAAAAATCCGAGATTTCTCCGTGTTGCACATACCTTGAGAGGCCCCCCCATAATGATGTCGGCCGTGGTGACGGGTGGGGTGGGGCTGTGGGGCAGCCCGTCGTCGTCGTCTGAATATTGCGATCGCCGCTTGTTCAGCTTGGAGAATAACTCAGCCTGAAAACAAAGCAATAATATAAGGTTTCCAGGGAAATATTTCAGGCACTCAAATAATTAAAGAAAGAGAGGGCTCAGCTAGCCTTAAAACAGTAATAATATAAGGTTTTCAGGGAAACTATTTCAGGCATAAAAAAAGAAAGAGTGAAACAATAACAGAGGAGAGAGAGGGAAAAGGGAAGGGATAGAGCCAAAAGGGAAGGAACAAAGACAGTCTGCTCTGAATCAGTTACTTAACATTCAGTCATACTGAAACTTTCCCTTGGAACAGAGGCCAGAAATTTATATGTGAAAAGATCTTCAGGTGAAAAAACAGTTTTAGCTGCTACTGCCCAACTGTCTTGGTCCATTAGTAAAATTACCAGTCAGTCCTTGAGCCAATCAAAACAAAAAACTAGGTCAGCAAATAAGCACTTTGCTACCAGTAGCTTCACAAACAAGAAACTACCTCAGTGTTTGGTCCAGAAAACTAACAGATCTGACACAAACCTTTGAAGTTCAAGTTGCATTACTGTTAACCAAGGGGTGAGAAACTGGTCACCTTATTGCTAATCACAGCTAATTGTTTAAGCCCTGTTCCCAAGGACACAACTGACCATAAGCTCTCTTTTAAAACCTCAAAAAATCTGAGAAAACATAGGCTACAGGTCTTAAAAATAAAATGGAGATGGTCCTAAAATAAAGACCAATTTACATAGATCTATAGGCTATGAACAGAAAATGTGTGAAAGCATGGTCTTTACAGGGGATAAGTCTTAAATAGAGGGGGGGGGGGGGGTGTCTTGAAATCAGGTTCCACTGTACCTGAAAGGCCGACTTGGGCAAACTCTCCTCTGATACAGCAGTCTGCTTCAAAGCCTGCAAGTTGGTTTCTCGTTGTTCAGGGGAGAAAACACTGTCTTCTGAAATACTGCGGTTACCTCCCAGTGGCCTTGGTTGTCGGCTCTTGAACCTGGGGCACAGACAGAGAGGGAAAAATACAAACGTGAGTTGGGTTGTGGGTATAACTAAATTAATAAAGCAACATCATTCCAGTGACATTTTGATTATAGGGGGGTGAGTTCTGTCTTCTGTTAGGAGTAACAAGACTCTGTTACAGTTTGCATGCTACGATGTTGCACCATTCTGGAAGAGTTTTTACAGCATTCATCTCAGTATCCCAGTCTATCTGAACGAAAAATCCACTTCATTCTGCTGCTTCTCTGTTTTTGTGTGTGTTTTTGTTGTCTTTGTTTTGTTTTGTTTGTTGCATTTTTTTTCGACTGATATTTTTGTTCCGCTATGCGTATTCTCTTTTTTGTCTTCCCAACACTAAACTTGTCTGAAGAAACAAAATAGCTCAAAACTTCAACACCCAATAAGACCTCAACTCTGATCCCACCAGTACCTTCACAAACACAGAAACTCTTCTGACCACTCAACAGTGTGACTTTCGCCGCCGTTTTCTTCTAAGCCCTGTCAGCAGCAAAGACATCTAAACCCACAATAAGTGTTCCTCAACAGAAGCCTGGCGGTACCAGTGTGCGATGGATTAAGGGCTGGACACGGGTTGACCATCTGCGAACTGCGTTTCCTCACCTGGACAGTGACCTAGCCCCCCCCCCCCTCTTCCCCCCAGCCTGCCCTCTAACCCACCGTTCCCCCCACCTCAACTCGCTCTCCCGTCTAGGATGGACATAATTAATTGCGTCTTGAAGACCTTTTTAGATCGAAGTGAGATTCCTCATGTGTGAGCGGATGACAACTAATCCGCCCCCCAAATTGCTCAAATTTATTGTCTTCATTTGAAAAAAAGTTTCTTCTTTTGCTTCAAAATGTGTGTCACTGTGTGACGCGCACGCGCGTGCGTTCGTTCGTGCTGTGTGTGCTTGTTATTGCCTGCGCGTGAGTATGGCAGCATATATTAGACAGAACTTAACACGAGCACTTTTTAAGACAATGGGCACGGCTCAACTGAGATTTGAGTCTCTATGAAGAAAATTAGACAACATCTTCGCAGACATCCAACACGTTTACTTAGCTGACTTTCTGGACAGAATGTGAAAGCTAACAGCATGACTGACCAAAGGCTTCACATTCAAGTTAAACTGTTCCTCAGCTTTAAGATTTTTCTCGAAGAAAAAGACAAAGAAGAAAAGGAAGGGGGGGGGAGAGAGAGAGAGAGAAAGAGAGAGAGAGAGAGAGAGAGAGAGAGAGAGAGAGAGAGAGAGAGAGAGAGAGAGAGAGAGAGAGAGAGAGAGAGAGAAGACGATGGTTTATTTCTTAATAATAATAATAATAATAATAATAATAATAATAATAATAATAATACGAATATTTGTAACGCGCACATATCTCACCAACAGGCGACTCAAGGCCATTGGCCCCTGGAAAAGGAGGGGAGGAGAGAGAGAAAGAGAGAGGAGAGAGAGAAAGAGACAAAAAGGGATAAAGAGAGAGAGAGAGAGCTTGTTTGTGGGAGCTTGTTTGTCAATTTTTTCTACATTATGTGACGCCTTACAACATGCCGTAACAGTCACAGAAACCAAACACAGACAGTTTTAACACACAATCGGGGGGCAAGCCTGAGCCATGACTCCAATTCGGCAAACCCTACTAGTAAATAGATACAAGCGCTTCACGGCCAAGCCAAAACAAATCCTAGGGTTTAACCTCAATCGACTTTCGTCTGCAAAATGTGAAAACTGGCACCATGACTAACTTAACATTGAACGCGAAGTAAAAGCACTTCCGAAGACGACGGGCAAACCACAACCAAGGTTATAACCATCAACAGTAAAACGAGACAACCGTTTCACAGTCAAGCATTGGGATTTCCTCGGCTTAAACCCCGATCGACCTTTTTTTCTACAAAATGCAGCAGCTGGCACCGAACTGAAGGCAAGTACAGACACTTCTGAAGACAATAGGGCAAGCCTGAACTAACTTGGATTCGAACCCTCAACGGCTAAACCAGACAACCGATTCACACGCAAACACGCGGCTTTCTCAATCGACTTTTCTACAAAATGTGAAAGCAGACGGCGTTACCAAGTACATCTTTGACAGTCACAGAACAGTTTATTTTGAAGACAATGGACAAGCCGCAACAAAGAGATTCCAAGTCTCACAAGAAACCGTGACAACCGCTTCACTGACAAGCACTAGGTTTCCCCAGCTTTACCCTCAATCGACTTTTTTCTGGTAAAGGTGGAAGCTCAAAGCCTTACCAAAGAAAAAGAAAAAGTGGAAAAAGCCAAGAGCAATGGATTGGCCTGACCTTCGGGATGACACGCCAAGAGCCTGAGGGACGTGCTTCCCCCAAAGACCATTAAGCATTGCGACCATTGGCCGTCTCAAAGACCGCTAGCACGGAGTGACACCAAGACCATCCGGTAGAGGCCGGGTAAAGCTTTGTAAAGGTTAGTGCTATCCGCTGGGTAATGAGGTTTTGGGGTTATCAGGGTTTGATGGTTAGCTGGGTTAATTAAAACAAGATATTGATGCTTGCGTGTGTTGCAGTAGTTCTAGTGAGTGTTATAATTTCTGTTCAGTTAATATCTCTTTTAAGCGCGCACACACACACACACACACACGCACGCACGCACACAAACACGCACTCCCGCGCGCCACACACACACACTGGCTCGACAACACAGCATTACATTCTAAAATAAAATACTCCACGCCATGGTCTTACGCTGGGGGAGAGAGAGAGAGAGAGAGAGAGAGAGAGAGAGAGAGAGAGAGAAGAGAGAGAAGAGAGACAAGAGAGAGAGAGAGAGAGAGAGAGAGAGAGAGAGAGAGAGAGAGAGAGAGAGAGAGAATGACAATGACAATTCTTTATTTAACGAGGGTAATAGATTAAGCAGTGATCTGCTTTTTTACATCCAGGGACTAGGTAAAGAGAGAGAGAGAGAGAGAGAGAGAGAGAGAGAGAGAGAGAGAGAGAGAGAGAGAGAGAGAGAGAGAGAGAGAGAGAGAGAGACTTATTTCTATGTTTTCTCGGACTGTCTTTCCCTTAATCCTCCCCCCGACCCCCATCTCTTTTCCTAAAGCGCACACGTACAACTGCATTTTTTGGGGGGTCAAACAAGATCGACCTGCCCCTCTTCAAGCACACACGTCGCCCAAAGAATGAGCCCAAACTGTGAAGAAACAACAAACACCGAATCACGTCATGGCCAATGATACAAGAAGGGTCAACACGATTTCGCACACAGACAATGAAAACTCGATTTTTTCCTTACAGCTCATCATCCTCTCGGCCAATCTCTCAGTTTCCGCCGCGATGATAGGAAATGGGGGCGATGGGGGGAAGGCGGGGGAGAGGACAATAGAAGGGGGAGGGCGTAGAGAGGAGATGTTTGTCTGTTGCGGCGTGGTCAGCAATCTCATCAGGTGGACCAACACTCCTGGGGAAGCAGACAATATTTGACACGCAAGTACACTGCGAAAACGACCCTCACCCCATCCCCCAGGCTCCCCAACACACACTTACATGCTCTCTCTCTCTCTCTCTCTCTCTCTCTCTCTCTCTCTCTCTTTCGTTCACACACACACACACACACACACACACACATACATGCATACAAGCATACACCTTCTGTTCTTGCTCCCGCGTGCACATGCTGAAAACCCTCCCCGCCCACCACACACACACACACGACACCCCCCCCCCCTCCCTCTCTCTCTCTCTCTCTCTCTGTTGTGTCTCTTCAGGCCCGTCTTGTTCTTCCGCTAATTTCACAATCAGTGACCAGATAGGCTTGGTCTCTTCCTCTGACGTTGCAGGAGGAAAAGCAGAAGCCTTTTCTTCTTCAACCCCCCTCCCCTACAATATCACCAACCACCTTCACCCCCCCCCCCCCGACTCCCAACTCTTCCCGCAATAAAAAGAAATGTCTTTGTCTTTGGCGTGAAGTTGTTAGCTCTGTGTCCTTCTCTGGCCCTGTCTGTGTTTTCAGATGACCGCTGGACGGTGCCTGGTCCCCCTCTCACTGCACACGTCTGTGTGTCTGTTGGTGTCGGTCTGTCTGTCAGTCTTTCCTTTTCTCTGTTTTGTTAGCTTTACTTATCTACCAAGAAGCGTTGTCATTTTGTACAACCCGCCCCCCCCCCCCCCCCCCTCCCCTTCTCCAGGGATCAACGGCCCAAGGGAATAAACAATTATTGTCTAGTCTCTCACTGTCTCTGTATCACTCTCTGTGTCTGTCTATCTCTATGGCTGCCTCTGTGTCTGTCTGTCTGTCTGTCTGTCTGTCTGTCTGTCTCTCTCTCTTGTTTATTGTCTCGGACATTGTATCATCGGCTAAATAGGGGTTAACTCCCGAACAGAAACTTAAAAAACCCAACAGATTCATTATTTCGACTCAAATTCTGCATCCCAACAAACAAAGGATGACAAAAACTGCACCAATTCATGGCAGGTTCCGGTCCCAATCTCCAAACTGGGACCATCCAACGACAAATGATTGATGGAAGAAAATTATTTGTCCCCAAGGAAAAAGCCTTAATGCCGAACGTAACAAATGAAACACAAAACCCCAAACAAAGACACCGGAAGCCACATTCATCCATCACATCACACACAAAAAGTTGCACAGAAACGAGGAAGCCGCCATGCAAAAAGAAAAAAAAGAAAAAGAAAAAAAGAAAGCAAACATTATCGCATACATTCAAGAACAAAATTGCCAACACTTGCATGCATAAGGCCGAAAGGAGGATAATATCTGATGCATGTTCGGCATAGACAGAGAAAAATGCCAACGCTAGTTTGCATGCCAAAGACCGAAAAGAGGATGATATCTGATGCATGTTCCACATAGATGAAGGGAAACTCCAACGCTAGTTTGTATGCTAACAGTTAAAAAGTGGATGCTTTCCAATGCATGTTCGGCCCACAAACATAAAGCTGTTTTCGGGAGTGCGCAAAGGCGATGGTCCCACCGCGGCCATTTTGACGATCATCAGCAAAGCTCCTCCCAGATTAGCAAGTTCAGGGCAAGTGTCAAGAGACGGCTTTGGGTGTTCTGGAGAAAGAATGCATGGCGGGAGATTTCGTTCGTCGTTGTTCGTTCTCTTCTTTTGTCTCGTGTTTTCTTTTTCCTTCTTTTTTTCTTCTCTCTATCCTCTCGTTAAACGATAAAGGGAGTCGTATAACCATGTTTGGTTGTAGGGCAGCGAAATTTGTAGAGATCTCAACTTTTCTAGGGCAAGCTTCACGAGGGCGGTGTCCACCCCCACTTCCTCGCTTACGAATTTATCTAAACTATGGATGATGACACTTTTTGTTTTTTTTAATTTGACATTTACTCTTTTTCTATCAGAGTTGAATACAGCGGTTTTCCTTCACTATTGACACAGAAAGTCCTTAAGCCTGTGTCTGTATTTATATGAAATATGTCCAAGGAAGACTCGTTCAATATTCAAACCAAACACAAAATCAATCACTAAACCTTTGAGAAGACCATATTCCAACATTAAAATGAACACGAAAAACACACCAAAAACTCGGTCACCAGACACCAATTTCCTGTCCGCCTTTTGAACCTAAATTCCCAGTCTCAGCAAGGAATAAAACTCACTCATATCCGCCACAGAATCTCGGTCACTGGGGAACAAGATGATCGATTCTAGAAAATCAACAGCACTGGAGAGAGAGAGAGAGAGAGAGAGAGAGAGAGAGAGAGAGTGTGTGTGTGTCACAGTGTGTGTGTGTGTTTGTGCGTGCGTGCGTGTGTGTGTGTGTTTGTGCGTGCGTGTGCGCGTGTGTGGAAGGGGATGTGTGTGTGGAAGGGAGAGAGGTGCGAATTTAGGAACAGATGGTAGAATGCTTTGTCAACAGAGGCCATTGTCCACTGCAAAGGGAAGGTAGTGTGCTTGCATATGTGCGAGTTTTACACATGTTTACTGGCGTGACTGCACATGTTATGACATAGCAACACAATGGACACACAGTCTTTCTTGGGGTCGATAATCTGGCCAAGAAGATGTATTACCCACACCAGTCTCGCCAGCGGTCACACCACAGGGCAGCTGTGAAACACGCATATCCAGAACTTCTCAAAGTACGTTACCCATTCTCTCTCCCTCTCTCTCTCTTTTCCTGTCTGTCTGTCTGTCTGTCTGTCTGTCTGTCTGTCTCTCTTTCTCTGTCTGTCTGTCTGTTTGTCTCTCAATCTCTCTCACCCCCTTTCTCTCTCTCTAGCAAGACATTTGGTGTCTCTACATTTACTGGAAGCAGATGAATGTTTTGTGGTAATTGCATGAAGGAAAAGAAGAAGAGAACGTTTAACACGAAGGGGTTAGTTCACTATACAGCAACACATTTACTACTGCACTTCAAAGGGCTAAAAAAAAGACACACATCTATATATATATACGACTTGTGTCTGTCTGTGTGTCTGTGCGCGATGCGCGGCCAAAGTTCTCGATGGATCTGCTTCAAATTTGGTGGGTTTATTCAGAGAGACCCCGGACACAACCTCATCGATGAGATATTTCAACACGTGCTCTCAGCGCGCAGCGCTGAACCGATTTTGGCTTTTCTGTTCATTTCACCATTCGCAGTAACTCTTCCTTATCTTCTCCAGTGTTTTGCGTTTATCTCCCTTCTTTCGTGTGGCGTCAATCCATATTCCCGTTACTACGTTACTATTTTTAGAAGGTCTCCAGTGTTTTGCGCGTTTATCTTCTTTCCTTCGTGCGCCGGCGAAGTTGGCGTACACCCGGCAAAGCCGGGTACCAGGCGCAGCCTGGTATTCGGCTCTACTTCTTCCCGGCGAAGCCGGTACCCGACGAAGCGGTAATCATCTATATATATATCTGTCCTCTATGCAGGCAATAACCCCGTGTATCTCTACCATACTAGAATCAGAGGCTGTTGTGTTGTGTCACACTGGAATCAGAGGCTGTTGTGTTGTGTCACACTGGAATCAGAGGCTGTTGTGTTGTGTCACACTGGAATCAGAGGCTGTTGTGTTGTGTCACACTGGAATCAGAGGCTGTTGTGTTGTGTCACACTGGAATCAGAGGCTGTTGTGTTGTGTCACACTGGAATCAGAGGCTGTTGTGTACAGTGTTCTATTCAATCTCTGCTGGAATCAAGACCTGTCCATTTTGCTGAAAGTCTTGTGGCTACAGATGGCTGGCACTCTAGATCTTGTCACGTACTGCCACAAGTCATCCACATACATCTCACAGTTATCGCCCCTAGCAGCCAACAACCGTGTATCTCTACCTCACTGGAATCACAGGCTGTTGTGTTCTGATCAGTCTGGAATCAAGACATGTCTTCTTTGCTGAAAGGCTTGTGGCTACAGGTGGCTGGCATCGCACTCTCGTCACGTACTGCCACACGTCGTCCACTTACATCTCCCAGTTATTGCCCCTTGCCTAGAGGAGTCAAATGGAAGATTACCCTTCTGCATAACTTCTGTGGAGACCTCTGACTCATTCGACCCCCCGACCATCACCCCCCCCCCCCCCCCCCTTAACCACGTCGTCTGGGCTTTGCGGATCAATAGCTTTGTCTCATGTGCGGTACTACGAGGGTCAACCGATAGTGAATCACAGTGGACGCTTGTAGCCTTCGCGGTTCGATTCCTCCAAGGACCCCCCCCCCCCCCCCTCCCTCACTCCTCCTCCTCCTGCCACTCTGATCTCCTTGCCCATAAACTCGGTCGCAGGGTGTTGTGTACTGATAGCTTGCGGAATGAGAGAAGTATCAGCTTTTTCTGGCATGAGGAAATATGGGTATTTAGTGACATCAAACTATCCTTGTCGTTGGTGTGCGTACTAGTGCTTGTATTTTGAGTGAGTGGGTGACATGGACATCTTTGCTTAGCGGGAACAATTTAACTGACCTGCTGGTGACACTCATAAAAACTGTTGAAAGACATAGACTTTGATAATAGAATTCCAGTTTTGAACGCAGTTATTTCCTTTTTTGTTGTTTTGGTTTTTTGAACTTTTGACTTGTTTACTTATTTATTGCATTTTGAATTTTAGGGCAAATCTTCCCCAAAACTCAACTTGGAAACTATTATGCCAAGAGCCCTAACCTCAAACACAATTACCACGAAGAAAAATAAAAAATCCAAAACCTTTTTTACATCTTAAGGGAAAATTCGGTCAAGCCATCAGCCGAACCCCTCTAAATCTGCAAGAACTGCAGTGTACACCCACAAAGTCTCAAACCCCATCTTTAATTTGACTCCCACTTTAAACGGCTAAAAGGCACAAAATCCCCATGTGTATACTCATTCCAACCGATCGCTCGGGGACACCATTAGTGAAAAACTAGCCACGAGTTAGTAAAGATTGCCCGACAAATTACAACTCTCTTGCCTTTGCCTGCCGGGACGGAGTGTTTAATGAGAAGTGTTTTCCTAAAACGATCGCCATTTCAATTTGGAGGCCCCACGTGACAGACTGGGTTTCTCCCACGATCGATAACTCAAGCTGTGTTGTGTGCCCAAGGGGAGAGAATGCACTGTAAAGGATGACGAAGCGTCTGCCAAGTGGAATGCTGCGTTGTCAACAAGTGGGGAAAAGAGAGCAAATCTGTTGCAGCACAGTGCAAGGGGGTTTCGATGAGACAGCTTTGTGTCCATTGCTGCCATCGTGTCTGTTAGTTTAGTACAGTAGCACCAGCGATGAAGCGTTCAAACGTTCCCTCCGTCGCGATATAACCTTGAATGGTTGAAAACGACGTTAAACACCAAATAAAGAAAGAAAGAAAGAAACGTTCCCTCGAAAATGGTCGACTTGACGTTCAACAACAAAGAAAAGAAGGAGGAAGAGGAGTAGGATTAGGAGGAGGCAGGAAGAGAAGGAGGAGAAGGATCCTCGTCATCAATGTCATCATCATCACCATCGTCTATATCACCACCCCCTATCCATTCGGAAGGACAAACAAACAAACAAACAAACAAATACAAAATCGATCTTGCTATTTCTATTCTAGGAGAGTACAAGCAAACGAACGATCAAAATGTGAGAAAATCGTATTAACAAGACCAGGCAGACCTTAGCTCCTAGGAGCAGCACAAGAAGAAGTAGCATAAAAGAAGAAGAATCCGTACATGATCCTGCACTCCCAATCACCCCAACAATGTCAATGACCGCTCGAAGACCCTACCTCCCCCCTCCTCCCCCATAATCTACACCCTCCTCCCCCCTTTCACATTAAAAAACAACTGTTGCAACGGGAGGTCTTGTTAGCCCGCTCCTCCCAAAGGAAACTCCCCTCACGGCTGAGAACCCAGACAAGTCGGGCATCGAGACTTTTCTCACCCAGAAAACTTCCATCACTCGCGTGCAGTGACGTCATGCTCTCCGCGTGATTCCATTGGTCGAGTTTTCCGGAGAGGACACTTGTCATTCCCATTCCCTTCGTGGAATTGCAGATCCGTGCATTGAACTCAACATGAAAATACTTCTTTTCTTTTTTGCAGAGATCGAGATCCAGCGGCTAGCTATGAAAAGCCATCCATTTTCCCTCCAGTTTCATGATTCTTTCCTTCCTTCATTCTTTTTATTCGGAATTCAGAGTAACTTGCCAAAGAAAATCGGTCAGTTTTCATTTTTTTCCCCCGTTTTTCTTTCATTTTGATTTTCACCTCTCCGCTCTTTTCCATTTCCCCCCTTCCTTACTTCCTGTCTTCTACCTTATTTGGAATTTTTCTTTGACAGGTCCTCTCTGAACCCAGCTGCCCTACCCAGGACAAGACATCAATCATCCTTTTATTCTTCCATTTCCAATTTTATTTTCCCTCTCAACTACGCAACGGAAACCTGGTTTCTTCAGGTCTCCCCTACCCCACTTTCCCTTCCATTCGCCCCTGAGAAGCCCGTCTAAAGGGCAACAAGAAATGATGTTTACGTGACGAAATGAAGGCTGACTCAATTTCAGATGAATGTGCAGTGGGGAGGGGGCTCTTTCTTCTGGCATTAAGTGGACATGAGACAAGGAAAGGGAGAGCTGTCGTTCCAGCCCTCAGAATGATCGCTAAATCTATTAGGACAGTTGCATTATCGGACGATGGAAGAGAGACATAAAAAGAATCCCCTACAGCGCACTGGCACTCTCTACTTGCTGAGCGCCACTATGGCACTGCACCAAAACCGATCCATTTCCTTCAGTGACCGCGAGTTTATCACGCTTTTTGCACACACATACTCTTTTTACATATATGCTGAAAAGGCAGCGACAAGCTGTCGAAATATTGATTAGGAATGTACCAAACCTGGTGACTGATGTGTTCTCTCTTTGTTCAACCATACCCTTTATCTAGACTCACTGAGTGCTTTCTCCCATGTAGTTTCCGAATATTCCTCATGTATCCATCGCAGAAGTTAATTCCAATCAGATTTTTTGAAAAAGTGTTTGTGAAAATGTTTTTGTCTGCCCCAACGATATCATCTGTCGTCCTCCTCAACTCGGAAAGTCACAAGCCCAATGGAGATAATGGCAACTGGCATTTCTTGTACACTTTTTGTCTTTGGGGATTTTCTTCAACGACCTCTTATTCTGCTTGCAAAGAAAAGGAAGCTTAGACACCCACACACGTCAAGAATGTTAAAACACTGTACATCAGAAAATACGGTTACAGTGAGAAAAACATGTACACAGGGTAACAATTAACATATTACACTCAAAATGTTCCAAACAGCTAATAAAGATTCCACCTGTTGCAGACCATAAAAAAGACATACGCTGCAAGCTGACTACGCACAGCCCACTGTGCTAATGCTCGAAACACATAAATATTTTGACAGCTCCAATGTGCGCACAGCCGAGAAAGAGACGAAATCAATAGTGATATCTGTTGGACATTCAAAGAACTGGCTTTCAAAAAACAACAAGCAAGGATCATTGTCTCATCGTGTGTATGTTAGAAAAGTCTCCAAACACAAACCTCGGCAAAAACACACAATGAAACAAACAGCAAAACAATCATGAAGTAAAACTAGAAAAAAACAAAAGACACGTGCACACAGACACACACACACATACTCACACAGGCACAGACCCCCTCCCCCCCTACACGCAGGCACAGACCCCCCCCCCCCCACACACACACATACGTACACTTCTGAATAAAAGAATACTACTCATACCCAAACAAGCCAAGTTGACCATGGCCAAAGCAACAGACAAAACCAAACTTGCCTTGACCTCAAGAATAGAAGAATCTGCGGACTTCAAACTATCTGAACAACCCAAACAGCCACGTCAAATTTCGACTGCAAAAAGAGCCTCGCGAGCACAACACATGCAAGCTAATACCACTGCCAACATCAGCGCACACTCACGGTTTATGTTTCACACTTAAAATCGATATTTTGCCCAAATATGATCACGACTTTATTCTCATGTTCAGCGAGCATGCACGAAGGATATTGATGCATCACAAAAACTGCCTGCCCTTATTTGATTTCCTTTTTAATAAAAGCTTAACTGATTATCTTGCCGAAGACGAACTACAGCAGAGAAAAGGAAGTGCGGAGTAAGGGAAGAAAAGAGAACAGTGAGGTCCATG
>NC_090250.1:28732629-28757629 GCF_037325665.1 Littorina saxatilis | reverse complement strand
TGCGTGCGTGCGTACGTACGTACCTACGTACCTACGTGTGTACATGCGTGCGTGCATTGCGTGTGGGTATGTGAACACGCATGTGTGCGTCTGTGTCTGCGCGAGCGTGCGTCAAAGGCCCCTCAGACCCTTACCGTCTTCATTCTTATTGATAATCAAAATGCTTGGACTCACAACCACTTTAATACGACTACGCCAATTCGAGGAGCCATCATAGTTCGAAATTGCTGAGAATGACATAAGTGCTGCAAAGATGTAGGGCGATCTATAAATCACATACAGAACCTGATGAACTCAGTCAGGCGAGGCAATTTCGCTCAGCTCAAGACAATTTAGCCTCGTCAGCCATCCATAAATGCACTGATTATCTCCTTCCAAACAAGGACTTTTTTGAAAAAAATGTCTGCGCAAATTTTGTTTTTAAAGAGAGAACTTTAAATAACTCGTTGAAAATATCCAAATATCTCTTAATGCACTTAATGCGTTCTCCTCTTCTATAATTCAGGCACTCCAAGCATTATTTCAAAAACGTTTTAACAAAAATGTTCAAGATTTTGAAAGATCTAACAACAATAAATTGTGAATAAAACAGTTACCTTTTCACCCACATCATCTCGTGTGACGGCTTATCAGTAACCTCTTTGTCACAATGGATAAACAATGCAAGCAACAAGATTTGTTGCCACGGAGAAAGAGAAAGAAAGCAACAAAGAAGTGATTCACCGAGAAGACAAAGGTCTTGAGGGCAGAAGACAGCAGACAAAGACTGTCATCGGAGAACACTGGCAAAGAATGCACCACGACAGCGGAACAGAGGGAAAACAGCGAATAAAACAAAACACACCAATACCTGTTCCTTGATACTAACACTTCTCCAACTTTGGCATTCTTCGATGTCAACTGCAAAATATCGCACTCAAAAAGTCAAAATACGGACCTTCTCCGAGAGAGAAAACAGAAGAATCCTGCAGTTTCTGCAAAAGGAGAGAAGAAATCACAGCCAGCACAAGAAATCCCAGGGCAAAGCACACAACGACCTCTTCACGCATGCACCCAGGGTACCAATGAAGGCACTGCTGCGGAGAAGGAAAACAAACGAAGTACTACGCGAGACCTCGCCCAGTTTTGGTGACACCAACAACAAAGACAGCGAGCGGACTGGAAGAAGACAGCAGAAAAAGAGACAGGATTTGCGACAGTCGCAGTGCCGCGCGCACATCGCACCAAGCAAGTCAGAAGCGATGCCAGACTGAGAGACTGACACAGAGCGAGATGCTGGCAGTTGTCATCATCGATTTTCTGCCCCTGGCTGGGCTGGGAGTTATGGGTTGCTGCCCTTGGACGTTTTTCTCGATGAATTATGGAAGGAAGGAAAAAATTATCCGATGAGACTCATTATCAGACATTCGTTATTGGAGTGGATAGATCATAACTGCCTGCATGATCATGCATCCGTGATATAATGTGATCTTTTTTTTTCTTTCAGTGAATTATGGAAGGAGAGAAAATAAACGATGACACTCACTGTCAGATATTCATTATTGGCGTAAATATATAAAATATCATAACAATCTGATCACGTATTAGTGCAAAATGGCGAAAACGTCAAGATTTATTAGTGTGGTATAAATGGAAGGTTGAAAAGGTCATGTTAATCATTCACACAGCCTGTGATGATTATGGATTTTCCTTCTTCTAACGGGGGTTATACGGAGGGCATTTGTTTGTGTTAACCTAGTGGAGGCGCGACAAAAAGCAACATGCTATTCCAGATAAGCGAAGAGAGAGAGGGAGAGAGAGAGAGAGAGAGGAGGGGAGAGGGAGAGAGACAGGGAGAGAGAGAGAGAGAGAGAGCGAGAGAGAGAGGAGAGAGAGAGAGAAAGATTGAGAAAGAGAGACTGAGTAAGAGACAGAGAGAGAGGGGGGGGCAGAGATAGAGATAATGAGAAAGGGAGAGTGAGAGAGAAAGAGGGGAAAGGAGGGAGACATAAAAAGAGGGAGGCAGGAGGAGGGGAGCAGGGAAAACGAAATCAGAAAAAAACCGCCAAGGTTTTGTTGCCTCGTTTCATCCCCATTACGGTTGGAAGAACATCCCTCTGTCATTACTTGTTGGGATACAGACTGCTTCAAGAACGGAGGGCTGTTTGCAGGGACAATGTAATTACATGTCTACGGGCATGTGTCCTTTTTTCACGCGTACCATCCAAGGTACTGTTGTTACTGTTGCTATTACATAAGTCCACCTGCTAGTCCATAGTACGAAAAGCAAGATAAAGCGAAAGAGATGGATGGAGAAAGAGAGAGAGAGAGAGAGAGAGAGAGAGAGAGAGAGAGAGAGAGAGAGAGAGAGAGAGAGAGAGAGAGAGAAAGAGAGAGAAAGAGAGAGGGAGAGAAAGAGAGAGGGGGAAAAAGAGAGAGAGAGAGAGAGAGAGGGAGAGAGTTTTTACATCCAGACACATTAGTATATTGTTACCATTCGGAGTAGAAACAAGACACCCGTTGAAGTAAGCAATTCCATTGCATCGTTAATCGAAAAGACGAGGGATATGTGTGTGTGTGTGTGTGTGTGTGTGTGTGTGTGTGTGTGTGTGTATGGGGGGGGGGGGGGGGGACTGGGGTGGTATTGGTTCGCCTTTCTTATTTTCTCGCAAGTTTACACAATAATCACGAAAAGTCTTCTTTCAAAAATGAACAAAGGTTTAAGCTATGCATTTTTGGACAAAGCGTTGCTGTTCTTCCTCGACAAAAGAACAAATTTAACAGACAGAAAAGCGTCTGACTTTCCCTCGTGTCATTCTAACTCCATTACTATTTTGGCTAGTGTTGAATTGTCCACGTCTGAACGTGACATATTGATATGTAGCGGTACCGTCAGCTGCCTTTACGCGTGCTTTTTATAGGTACCGGATTACAAGTCAGGTTTGCAAATGATTTCAAGATGGCGGCCATCCAGGTAAGAAACTCTTGTGTGCCCTTTCCCCATCTCCTGTATCACCAACCCCTTCCCATTTTCTGCTTGTCTGTGTATCTGTTTTGTTTTTGTTTTGTTTCTTCGTTTCCTGAAATGAGTTAATGTATTTATTCCGCCATCATGCTAACCCTTGTTTTGTAATTACTATGATTGCTTAAAATAAGCATTATATGCTTGAGTATGTAATCATCCATGCATTGTTCTTGTCACGATTAAAATTGAATAAAGTTCTGTTTAAACCAAACTCTTGTGTAACATTAATCAGAGCACGTTCAACGCAATGAAATCTGAAGAAAGCATGTACAAATTTTGAATACACAAAGCTACAGTATAGGGTTGTTGTTTCTAATCACAAAAGAGATGAACAGTTGTATACTTTGTAAAAAGGTTGTGGCAGACCTGTTTACCCCCATAAGTGTTTTGGAGTAATGCTCAGCCCCAAAAATAGTAATCCTGGCACAAAAATAGTAATCATCCAGCATTCGTCGCCAATTACAACGCACATGACAACTGTGTCTGTGAAACTCAATCATGCACATATATCCAACATTCACAAACAAAACACATCAGTCAGTTTTTGTAGTCATCATAATTTCAAAGAAGATCACATCAAAAGCACATGCATCACCGATTCTTTTGCTCGTAGTAGGCCTTTTTCAGTGTGTCAAGCGCTTCTCTACTGTACTTGTGCTTGCCGAATGAGTGAGGGCGAGACTTCACCACTAGAATAAGGCTCTCCAGCGTCTCATCAGACAGACATGATCTCTGGTCAGTGCTGTGCTTTTTCACCCCATTTTGCCATTGAAAAAAACAATGCCAAACATGTGAATTGATTAAAAAAAAAAAAAAAAAATTTACTTTTTTTTTTAACTTTTTTTTTATTTATGAAAATCGTAGTCTTGACACGAATAGCGGAATGGCGTATTTTTTGCAGAAAATCGTAATAAATTACGCCAAAATCGTAAGGGTAAACAGGTCTGTTGTGGGTGCGCGTTGGTGTGCGTGCGTGCGTGCGTGCGTCTGTGTGTGTGTGTGTGTGTGTGTGTCTGTGCGCGTGATTGTGTGTGAATTATTGCTCATCCTTGGAGGAACTTTACATTAGTTTGTGAACCTGTTTCACCTGTTCCAGTCTAATATGTCGTGATCCGCACGAGGAAATGACACCGTTATCCTCACGTTTCTAGTCAATTGTCGCAGCAGGTTTGTTGACTTACTGCTCTTGTTTTGCATTCTGTGTCTATATTTGATCCGTCACCTGCTCACGCTCCTTTGTTTTCTTCTCTCTTTTTTGTCTTTCGTGATTCTAGAGTTAGAGTTTTTTGTAATGTATGTTTGATGGTGTATGCTTTTAATTAAGCGTTGTTGACTATGAATGTAGATGTAAATGCTTGTATAACTGTGTTTTAATTTTAGATGTGTCAAGCGCAAAGAGCATAATTGTAAAGTTATGATTTTGCGCTATATAAATGCTCATTTATTATTATTATTATTATTATTATTATTACCTGATATGCCCTTTCTTTGTGAAATTCTTAATATGCACAAACATGTGTCAACAAAACCGTCCACTGAAAACAACATTCTGTGAACGAGCCTATACAAGAACGGCGCGCCAAATAAGAATTAGAGTGCAAGTCGAGTGCATCCCATTCCAAACACTTATTATGCCGTTGCACAGCGCAACAGTTTGAGTGCTTGTTCCGGCGCACAAAAACACAAGTCATAAGTTAAACAGTTTGTGACAACGTCATCCCTTTCAGTCGTTAAAACGCTACAATGTTACAACAAAGCGGATCGCCAATTATATAGTTTCTTCAGTCTCTAGTACACGCAACTACGAACTGCAGCTACAACAATCATCACCAAACACGACCCCGTTTCCTGTATTGATTGTCCTCACACCTGCACAGGAGTCTATTTGCTTTGTTTCTCGTGCTTTCACGGCCCTGCAAGGTCCATCCATTGCCGACCCTACACTGATTGCCTTTCTTGCAAACGTTGTCCTTCCATTTTATGCCAGTGTTTGTGTCAAAGGCGCGTGAAATATAACGGTCTCAGAGCTGGCTAGGCTTTTACAAGGAATAAGACTATTACTCCACTCGAACTGGCAAGGCGTCCGCCCCGTGATCGGGAGGTCGTGGGTTCGTGGGTTCGAACCCCGGCCGGGTCATACCTAAGACTTTAAAATTGGCAATCTAGTGGCTGCTCCGCCTGGCGTCTGGCATTATGGGGTTAGTGCTAGGACTGGTTGGTCCGGTGTCAGAATAATGTGACTGGGTGAGACATGAAGCCTGTGCTGCGACTTCTGTCTTGTGTGTGGCGCACGTTATATATGTCAAAGCAGTATCGCCTTGATATGGCCTTTCGTGGTCGGCTGGGCGTTAAGCAAACAAACAAACAAACAAACTCCACTCGAACACGTGCCGAAAATGAAGAGTCTGGGTGTCTGTTCTTTGTGCACAGCGGGGACGTTGTTATGACATGTTTGTTAATACAACCAGCTGCTTTTTATATTTCATTCAAATAAATTATCACTGTGCACAAGCACCCAGACAGTTCATGTTTGGTGTGTGACCAAGTGGAAGGATGGTCTTATCTCATGTCAAAACCTAGCCAAATCTGAGCCGTTAGCCGAACTTTTTCACGAGAAGATGAGCGCCTTCGTTTTCTTCTTCTGCGTTCGTGGGCTGAAACTCCCACGTACACTCGTGTTTTTTGCACGAGTGGAATTGTACGTGTATGCCATTTAGGCAGCCATACGCCGTTTTCGGAGGAAGCATGCTGGGTATTTTCGTGTTTCTATAACCCACCGAACTCTGACATGGATTACAGGATCTTTGTCGTGCGCACTTGGTCTTGTGCTTGCGTGTACACACGGGGGTGTTCGGACACCGAGGAGAGTCTGCACACAAAGTTGACTCTGAGAAATAAATCTCTCGCCGAACGTGGGGACGAACTCACCCTGACAGCGGCCAACTGGATACAAATCCAGCGCGCTACCGACTGAGCTACATCCCCGCCCTGAAGGTGAGTGCCTTTATTAACACTCTTTTTACACCCCCGGTATAGGGGTGTGTATAGGATTCGGTCGATGTGTTTGTGTGTTTGTTTGTGTGTTTGTGTTCGCAAGTAGATCTCAAGAATGAACGGACCGATCGTCACCAAACTTGGTGAACAGGTTCTATACATTCCTGAGACGGTCCTTACAAAAATTGGGACCAGTCAAACACACGGTTAGGGAGTTATTGGTGGATTAAAATTATACAAGGACTTATAGAGGCACACCCCCGTTGGTCAAAGGGAAATAACCATTCTCACTGCCACCAACTGAGAAGGTTATTTCCCTTTGACGGGGGTGTTTTTCCTATCGGAGGAATTTCTTGTTTTTTTTGGCGTGACAGACACCATCTACACAACAACCCAATAACAGCCTACCCGCCGCTAGTAGAAGACAAAAACAGGTGCCATAGTCGCCAGAGATGGGCAGGGACATTGCACCAAGCAAAACACAAACAGGGAGATCAAAAAGAGGACCACGGCCCCTCAGACAGACACCATCTCCACAACAACCCAATAACAGCAAAAGCCCGCCGTTGGTGTAGCCAAGAAAAGCAGAAGGTGTCCTTGTCGCCAGACGGACGGGCAGGGACATTGCACCAAGCAAACCACAAACAAGGACATCAAAAAGGAGACCACGACCCCCCATACCTACGCTGACATCATGACATGATTGTAAACAATACGCCCATAAAACTTTCCCCGGCATCCGCTGATCCCTGCTTTAAAGATGCACGCCTTCAAGTAAAAACTGTCGTGTGCGTCAACGCTGACCTGTCCAGGATTTTGCACGTGAGCAGACCATCCTTCCACTTAGACAATCACCAAAAATCAATAGGATGGCTGCACTCTATACAGAGTAGGATTAGCAAAATCTTTTAGTAGATTGACATGGGTATCATTCATGAAATTAATTCAAAACACACACACACACACACACACACACACGCACGCACGCACGCACGCACGCACACACACACACGCACGCACGCACGCACGCACGCACACACACACACGCACGCACGCACACACACACACACACACACACACACACGCACGCACGCACACACACACGCACACACACTCAGAACACCATTAGGTATAGGCATTGGATTTTGACATGTGCTTGTTAAAGTGAAAGGATGTTGTTGTTTTTATCTAACACAAAAGTATGGACAGATCTGAGGCGATGCACGTGAACACTTAGACCAGAAAGGGAATGCACCTTTGAAACCACGCAGCGAGAAACAATCCAAACAAGATAACGATGAAGAGAGAGGGGGAGACTTGACTGCAGACAGCCTGACTCAACACGCCTCCAACATGAATGTTTTATGAGCCGGAATCTTTGACGGTGTGCCCCAAGCAGCAGTCTGAGTGTCATTAAACTTTCACGACCCACGAGTCAGTCAGGACAGCACTGCACAAAAAGTGCAGCCCATAAAATGCCATCCCGTTCCTGAGGGGATCAGAGCATCTTTGATCAGAGCAAACGACGATGTCTGGGTTAGGCTTTAATGGCCGTGGGAGGAAAACAGCTTATAATTGTGATTGCCCACCTCATCCTTTTTTTTTGTAAACAAGCAACTTATGTAGAAACACCATCGGGGATCCTTTGGGGTGGTCGTTACAGGCAGGTGGTCGTTACAGGCAGGTAGTCGTTATGGACAGATAGTCGCCAAGAGAGTTTTGACTGTATGACGTAATCCTAAAGAAATCGCATGTTTAACCTGAGATATCGCTGGTACCACTTTTTTTAAGTAGGTCACTAATGTGTGTAAGAGTGTGTCAACACCACCCTGTTCTTCATTTATGTTTTGATTCCTGATCATTCTCAAGTTCTTGTTGTTCATAATCAACGAGTCAATTTCATACGTTCTGCTAAAAAAAAAATCAGTCCTTAAAGCAACACACTACAAATAATCCATGCGACAAATCGTGTGACTGTTGCCACCACAACGAAAAAGTCCCATGCTGATAGTTTTGAAAGGGAGATGTCTTCCCCAGTGATAAATAACGACTTGTTTTGATGGGGAGCGCACCCAACTGAAACCGGAGTACGAAAATTAATAGCTAGATCAAATGTCAAAGGGACCAAAGCACTCTTAACATAAAATCACAGTGTGTGATATCTGTGCAGAACCAGTACCGTGGCACTTACACTATTTGTTTGTTTGTTTGTTTGCTTAACGCCCAGCCGACCACGAAGGGCCATATCAGGGCGGTACTTACACTATAATAATTAAGTATAAGAAGCATTGAAATGAACTATTGACATTTTTTGTAATAGTAAAAGGCATTCTGAATGCTCTGTTAAGCACCCCATTGCCTTTTTCCTACGAATGCTCTCTTCCCACCCCACAGAGCCTTCATTTAAATTCTTCGGGCCTGACAGAACTTGACACCATAAAACCTAAACTGCAACAAAAACCCTGACACCAAGGATGCTTCCTTGCATACACAAATGTAGAGGTGACGAATGGGCATGTGCAAAAATAGTATGCAATCATAAATCACGGCAACATTCTTGGAATCTTGCAAGGAGAAAACATAGGTGAAGAGCACGACAACATGCTATTCGCGTGACGAGAAAAAAACTGAGAGAGAGAGAGAGAGAGAGAGACAGAGAGACAGAGAGAGAGAGAGAGAGAGAGAGAGAGAGAGAGAGTGAGAGAGAGAGGGGGAGTAAGAGAGAGGGAGAGAGAGAGAGGGAGATAGAGGGAGAGAGAAAGGGAGAGAGAGAGAGAGTGAGATTGAGAGAGAGAGAGATAGAGAGAGAGAGAAAGGGGTAATAGAAAGGGAGAGAGAGAGAGAGAGGGGGGAGAGGGAGAGAGGGAGGGAGGGAGAGATGGAGGGAGAGGGAGAGCGAGGGAGAGGGAGAGAGAGAGAGCGAGAGCGAGAGAGAGAGCGAGAGCGAGAGAGAGAGAGAGAGAGAGAGAGAGAGGGAGAGGGAGAGAGATTGAGAGAGAGAAGGGGGGGGGGGGGAGTAAGAGAGAGGGAGAGGGAGAAAGAGAGAAAGAGAGAGGGAGAGAGGAGATTGGGAGAGAGAGAAAGATTGAGAGAGTAAGAGAGAGAGAGAGATTGAGAGAGAGAGGGGGGAGTAAGAGAGAGAGAGATAGGAAGAGAGAGAGAGAGAGAGAGAGAGAGGGGGGAGGGAGAGAGAGAGGAAGGAGAGAGAGAGAGGGGGGAGAGAGAGAGAGAGAGGGGGGGAGGGAGTGAGACAGAAAGGGAAAAACAGAGAGACCGACAGAAAGGCAGAAAGAGGACGAAGATGTGGGAGAGACAGGCATCAGAAAAAGACAGACGGACAAACAGACATACAAAAGAAATGTAAACGCATATATCGACAACTTCTTGGTGCGTCCCAAATAACTATTGGCCCTATCACTCTTGTTAACCTCGCCTGGCAATCATTCTGACTCCACTCAGACAAGACAGGACCCTCTTGACCCGTCTCAAGACAACTCTTGAGCAGTCTGTCGACCTTGCTTAGCTAGGAGTAGGAGTAACACCTTCACTCATAAAACAAATCGTGGACAGCGTCTTTCCTCTGAACAAATTACCGCCTTACGTCTAGCAATCGACCTTATTTTGTTATGTACAAAAGACTCATAATTGAAACAAACCTTCAACCCAAAAACACCACACACACACAGAGAAAGGGGGAATGTACGTTCTGGCTCACCGATTCCGACAGACCCTAAATATTAACGCAAAATAGGCTTCTGGACTAAACTTTTACTAAAATGAAACATGCGACAAAATCAGAAAAATACTGCATAAATCCATACAAAAAAAATACAGTAAAGTAAGGTTGTTTTGAACCAATGCCGGGTCTGTCGGAATCAGTAACCCAGAACGTACATTCCCCCTTTCTCTTATACAACATTCTTAAGCTCAATACGCTCTCTCATTTACAAACTTTACTTCATATGTTCTTTCACTGTTAGAATTATATCTGATACATGCAATGTGACTGTCTAAACGAATAGTTAACTCTTTACAAGTGATTCTATTTTTACTTTTTCTTCCCGTCCTATTTGAATCCCCTTTTTTAAAAACTGCTTTTTCAGATCTTCTATATCGATTGGCTTGTTATATTCAGCTCGTGTTTTTGTTTGAATACTTGCTTTCTTACTTTTGTAGTCATCAAAGTCTGTTTGTATCTGTTTGAATTCTTCGTCAGAAACTTTTGAATCTTCAAGTGCTTTACTGATAGACAGTTTTAGGCTAGACAATTTTGATGATGCAAGAGTGGAAATGGATTCGTGTTTTTCAAGCTTTTTCACAATTTTTTTCATTATAGCTGATGCTATAAATGATAAACCACCAACTGCTGCTGCGACACCACCTAGGATTAGAGAAACTGGAGTCCCTACTCCGGTAGCTAACAGAATTGTTCCCGTTACACCTGCAGCTGATGCAAGGATAGTAGAACCAGTGCTGGCATTAGAAAGGCTGTTGTAAGTTGTTGAGTACTTACGTCTAGCGCGAGAATATTTTTCTAATTCATCTTCTAGTTGTTTTTGTATATTACTAATGTGTGCCAGTCTGAATTGTTGACTTTCTGCTGCACTTTCATCAATATTAGGATAAAGCTTCACACTGCTAGTCATCTTTTTAATGCAAAATATAAAATATTTATCTTAATTCTCACTGGCCAGTGTTTCTGCTAAGCTTTGAAGCTGTTCATTGCTTAACACCTTATCTGTATAGTAGAAAGCAATCAAATCAAGATAAGTAAGATTAATACTTCTTATTTCTGTTAAATTATTTATATCTGCGTTAACAACAACATTTTGGTTTGACGTCTGTTTTTTTATTGTGTTAGAATCCTTTTGAACAGCAATAAATACTCTGACTTCTTCAACATTTAATGGTCTCCAGTTGAGATTTATTCCTCTCATTAGAACAGTGTTTGTGGTTTCTTCCCTTTTCCTGACAACTATATCAAATATCATAGTTGCATTCTGCCCTATTGGAAGCTTGGGTATAAAATCGACAATGGTGTCAGCGTCCTTTTCAACACTTTGTTTTCTGTGAATGAGATAGTTGTTCTTATGGAAAGGTTTAACTGCAACTTCTCCCCTGCTGTTAAACGCAGGAACAAGGCTAACAATTAGTGGTTTAGCATTGATTGACTTACGGAATGTGTCGTCTTTTCCAACAAGAGTGTATGGACTCACAAATTCAAACTTCATTTCCCAGTCAATCTTTTTTATAACAGGACTAAGTACCCATTTTTTATTCTGATGTTTCCACATGTAGTATATGTCATCGACAATTGGATCAGGTACATTAACATCACGGATTTGACCTAGTTTGAGGAATCTTGGTTTCTTTTCATCGTCGATTTCCTTTCTCTTGTAATGACCAGTGTCTGTAAACTCGAATGCATACACTGCACCAACTTCAGCATTGCTCTCAAAGTCGATAGCATCTGCTAAATCTTTCAACTCTATAGTTGAACATGCAACAGGATAAGCTATTGTAGGTCCACTCGACATTTTAATACTCAATATTTTATGGAACTATTTCCAATGTAATGTTAAACAAACAATCAACTGGTTGTCCACTTTGATTTTTCAGATCAATGTGTAGGAATTCATGACACCCTTCCTCCAAGTCCTTGAACTGAAGTGTCTTAAATGTTGGCACGTGCATTTTACAAAAAGAGGCATCACTCGGTGGAAGAATCCTAAGCAGATCAGAACGCTGATCATTAAACAGATTATAGGATGTGTTAAGCTCTCTCATGTGAACAAACAGTACACTGTTAACATCCATGTCAATGGGACGTGTTCCCTTGTATATTTTTGTAATTCCAAGCATATCAAGGAGTTTGGTTGGAAACTCAAATGATCTGTTTACTTCTCTAGTTTTGGGCATAGTAAGAGTAGCAATGAGACTTGCATGATTTAAACTCGCTGTAATACCTACTGGAGCAAACAATTCTTTCTCTAAAGTGCAGAAGTCATAGTAACCATCTTCTACAGAATGTGTTTTACCATTAATTCTAACCCAGTTGTTATTCTTTTTTTTACTGATATTATACCAAGTAACCTTGTACATAATTTCATGCAGTGCAACTTTCATTCCTCCATTTTGATTGTTGATAGGGGTTGCAAGTTTAACTGGCACACTAGTCTTCACATTTGTTAGTGTGATAAACATTTTTTATTCAACAACAAAAATGAGTCAGTATAAATTCAACAAAGACGTTAAATACAAAACTGGACCATATTACAATCCAAAGACTATTTCTTTCCATGAGTTGGACTTTGCTGTAACAGAAACAGAATCCATTCGCGTTAAAGTGCCTGACCCATTCCATTCTTACCTAAATCCCCCAATCAAAAATGATAGTGTTCCAAAGATGTGGAACTCTCACCCAATTCAGTTCTATCAGAATCAGTTAAACTTTGCAATATTCTGTGCAACCACAGGATGTGGAGTGTCCTATGCAGACCACATGAATAATTCAAACTTACTGACAAAGTGTGTGTACACATTTCACGTTTACTATCAGTGCAGGAGAATCTTGTCTGAACTTCAGGCACCAATGCCGCATGAAAAGAGCTGGAACCCATTCAACAATAGGATAAACATGAAAGTGTATGAGCGTCTCTGCAATGAATTCAATATAGATTTTAAGACCGACTTTAGGCAAAAGCAAGACAAAAACCATGGCATGGGAACACTATATTTATGGGGTGTCCACAGGAGGTATAATTTTGATTACTGGCCAGGTCATACATCTTTTTCTTCAAATGTGCAGGTACAGTTAGGATCAATAGAACAAGAGCACCACAATGCATGGACTACTTTTATATTAGACACCGGCAAAGGTTTCACTGGATCAGGTGTTGAAAGGATCAATGAATCTATCCGAACATATGCGTGGTGCTTGCTAGGCTCGCAGGCACAGACACGATCAAACATAATGAGAACAAGCACAGGGTTTGGTGCACAGAAACAGTTGTTATCAAATTTAGAAGATGTCATAAACTCTGCAGTTGATCTGCCTTCCAGCATCAAAAGGTATCAAGACTCTCTCCGTTATGCAAGATCAAAAGTTGACTTTGCTGTTGGTAACGGCCTTTACATGTTACCTTCTGATCTCCAGCTGCAGATTGGAACAATAACAAATTATAACAATGAAATCATTATTGCTAGTGACACCCAGCCGCTTGGAAAGGGTGAAGAACTGAATTCAGAAATCAGAACGATGCTACAGCCATATCACAATGAACAGAAACAAAGCGTGACAAGTGAAGATCACGCTGCAGGTGAAGATCATTCTGTCACTAGTGATGATCAAGCTGTTAGTATTAGTGATGATCATGAATCGCAGAAGACTGCTCTAGTAATTGGTGGAGTGGGTGTAGGCTTACTTTTGCTTTATTCTCGTTAGCAGAACACCTGCAATTAAAACTATTAGAGTCCAGAGATGTTCAGCCATGAAACCAACAACTTTACCTGCAAAAGATAACAGCCAGCTAACAATTGAACCAATGATTCCTGGAAGTGCATCCAAAGCTTTTGCTGCTAGTTTCTTTAATAGTTCTGCAATGTGTTTGAGTTGTTTCTTTACCCATCCCGGATCAGATGGAGATGAAGGTGAAGGTGGAGGTGTGACAGTGCCACCTGTGAGTGTTAACACTAATGTGCTTATTGCAAATCCTAACGCAGTTAGTATACTAGCTATTGTGATTCCCTGCTCTCTGAAAAGCGTTCTAATTCTTTCAGCAAGAGTTGTGTCTTCGTAAAGGATTCTTTGAATTGTATTTTTTATTCTGCTGACCTGTGTTCTCAGTTGTTCTCTATTGTTACTTAGAACTTCTAACCTTATGGCTTTCTCCTCCTGCAAATTTTTTAAACGCTTAGAAATTCTGTTTTTTACTTCTTGTTCTAGGTTCAAATCATCAGCATCAGCAAGTTTTTGTTTCTCTTTGTTTATATCTTCATCCAGCTGACCTAGTTTTGACAGATTATTTGCTATTTCACCTCTGATGGTTTGTAGTGATTGATTAAGGGCTTCTATTTCTCTCATAGGTAATAGTTCATGTGGAGTCTTCAGTGAAGTTTCCTCAGAAAAAGAAGTCTCTATCTCTTGTATAAGTTGATCAGCCTCATCTGCAAGTTTATTAAGATCTTGCAATGGAACAGATTCTATTTGAGTAGCAGTTGGTAGTCCTAGTTCTGCTTTTTGAAGTAAGGAAACAACATGGGAAGGTGATGACCGTGTGCTAGGCACAATATCTAATTGCCTAAGTCGATTAGCAGTAAGTTTTTGTTTTAGTGAAACTTTTGATAGAAACTTAGCAGGATTAGATTTATATGTAAGTTGGACTTTTTCTCCTTTATCGCTAGTTGTATATAAATGATTTGCTTCCATTTTGAACTGGTTTGGATCTAAAACATCAGGTTCTTCTCCTAAACTTTTGTAGAAATCTCTAACTTTACCTTCCAGAAGTTCATGTCGTGCCACCTCATAATGCAGTGAATGATGGTAGGGAACCAAAGGGATTGCTTCGCTCATGTCGTCCGCTGGCTCAAATAAATCTTCAAATCCACCTTCTGCCATTTGTAACTTATTTTTTATTTTGAAAATAAAAAAAAGATGGCACAATCGTTCGGTTCTGTTCTTGATCCTTACAGAAGGCTGAAAGAACCTCTCGGGGTAAAAGGAATAAGGCAAACAGTTATAGTCACAAATAATCCTTCTACTATTGATCAGAATGAAATACTTACTGTTAGGTTTCCTAATCTAGGTAAGAACGATGTTATTGTACCAGGCACTGTAAGACTATCATTCAAATTAGAATTAGAATCTGGCTCAGATGCAAATAGGACTTTGGCTTATAATGTAGGAAGAGCAATTGTGAGGAAGATTACTGTCAAACTGGAAGGGCGGGAAGTGATGTCATTGAATAATGCAGATGTATTTTTAGTTTATGCAGATAATTGGTTAACTGACAATGAAAAGAAAAACAGAGTGTTTCAAGGGATTCAGTCAGACAATGGGATAAAAGTTAGAATAGGAGCAGGAGATAAAGCTGACAACAAAAAAGATAACGCTGTCAATGTTGCTTTTGGAAACAAATTTTGTATTCCACTTGACTTTGAACTCATAAATTCACATCCTCCCTTCTATCAAGGAGCATTGCGTGACAGGCTGTCATACGACCTGACTTTCAATAGTTATGATCGTGTTATGCTTTCAGAAGACCCGGAAGCAAAGTATAAGGTGTCTGGAATTTCTTTAGAGTTTGATGTTGTAAACCATCCTGAACTGGCTAGACTTATAGAAAATCAGTACAGTTCTAAGCTGCCTATCTATTATGAAAGAGTGTTGAATCACAGTACACTTTCAAAAAGCCAGGCTGATCCAATCTGGAACATTAACTTGAATACACCAGCTAGGTCAATGAAGGGAATACTTATGTTGTTTGAGGAACCAAAAGATTCATATGAAAGGCAAATAGAAAAGTTTTACAATCCACTAATCAATAGAGTATATTGCACAATTGAAGGGCAGCCAAACCAAATATTTGCATCTGGCATGCTGCCATACCAACACTATGATGAAGCAAGAAAGTACTTTACTGGAGGAAGATTGAAAGACCCAACATCTGATCTTGTGGCTAAAGATCTACATTTACACGGTGTTGGCGTAGAAGATTTCTTGACAAATAAATATGCGTTATGGCTGGATCTCAGAACAACTGACGACAACAAACTGCATGGAAGTGGAAGGCGAATTGAAAACGGATCAGAAGGAATCACAATACAAATTGAAAAGGAAGTAGGGAGTAGTAGTAAATCAGTTAAGATCTACGTGTTTGTTGTGTCAGATGCGCAGTTAAACATCTCTGAAAGCAGATTACAGGATATTGTTTATTGAACGTGTTAAAATGAAGTATCTAGATTTTCTTCCAAAAGATCCACACTGTTCTTTGATTTGTGGGGCAACAGGTTGCGGCAAAACAAGATATGTTTTGGATTTATTACAGACTGTTTACATAAATCACTTTGAACACATAGTCATATTCTGTCCAACCATAAAGCATAACAGAACATACAAGGAGAGAAAATTCATATGGTCTGATCAAAATATATTTATTGTAAATCCTTCTGATCGTCTAAATGTTTGCTTGGAGCATTATTTCGATCTTTTTCAGAACACGCCAACACTGTTTATTATTGATGACTGTGCAGCAGAACGTGACATTGTTAGAAAGAAAAGTGCACTAGCAAAGCTTGCATTCAGTGGACGACATGCATTAATATCAGTTTGGATATTAACACAAAAATACAATGCAGTTCTGAAAGACTTTAGAGAGCAACTCAAAACAATAACATTGTTCTATTCAAAGGACCGTGACAGTTTTGAAGAGTGCCTTCGAGAAAATGATGTCATTGAAAACAAACAGGAGAGAGAAAGAATAAAGAATAATCTGAAATCTTCTAAGCACTCGAAACTGGTTTTAAAAACTGATCAACCAGTTCAGTATGTATGTTTGTAGAAATCCTTGCTAAGTTCTTGTCAAGTTCTTACTCAAGTTCTTGTCAAGTTCTTACTCAAGTTCTTGTCAAGTTCTTACTAAGTTCTTGTCAAGTTCTTACTAAGTTCTTACTAAGTTCTTACTCAAGTTCCTACCTAAGTTCTTACTCAAGTTCCTACCTAAGTTCTTACTCAAGTTCCTACCTAAGTTCTTGTTAAGTTCCTACCCAAGTTCTTACTCAAGTTTAATTACTAGATTTTTATTTTATTCTGCATCAAAATAAAATGAACTGTGATGAATTGCTGATGCAGACTGCTACAGATATTGAAATCTGTGACAGTAGGACTATACCTGATAAAAAAGAAAGATTGTATTCACTTGCTGTTTGTGGAAAAACAAAACACTACCTTGGGCAGCAGTTAACTGTGGAAGAAGTACAACATCTTTCCTCAGAAGATATAGAAAAGTATCATGGACGGTATGAATCAGTGCTTGGTTCTAAGATGGTTAGAAGTATTGGACAGACTGTTATAGGTTTGTACACAAAGATTTTTGGACATTTTACACCTCTCGACTCGGAGGAAGACTTAACACATGATCTAACTCATGACCCTGTTGTTTCCAAGTCCCTCGAATCTCTTGCCTGTGGCCTGTATTATCGATTTGGTGCTTTATTAGTACCATTTGTTGCTGGATTAATTACTTTCAAACACATTAATTTTCAGAATAAAAAAGATGACAGATCAGTTGAAGCAGACAGTGGAGCAGACGAAAATACCAGAAGTGAACACAGTGACAAAGAAACCTGGTAGAGTAGAAGCAGGAAAAAAACTAGCCGAATGGAACAGACAAAAAAAGTTAAATCAAAAGGCAAAGCAGAAC
Organism: Littorina saxatilis; assembly: GCF_037325665.1. Lineage (NCBI taxonomy): Eukaryota > Metazoa > Mollusca > Gastropoda > Littorinimorpha > Littorinidae > Littorina > Littorina saxatilis. The sequence goes on along the minus strand of NC_090250.1, from coordinate 28,740,211 downwards.
ATTATGTCTGAAGTTGAGCAGACACCAAACATTCCTGAAGTGACTAAGGTCACACAAACTGATCAAGAATTAAAATCTTCATTTCTATCATACAGAAAAGTAGCTGTAGCAGCTGTTGTTGGAGGAGGTGGATACTTGCTTTACAAACTTTGGCAAGGCAAATATAAAGTGTCAGAAAGACCAAAATCAGAAACACCAAAATCAGAAACACCAAAACCAACAAACAAAGCAGTACAAACAATAACAAAGCCCACAGTAGTACCTGCAGTGGATTCATTTCATATGGAATAATTTTAATATTTTAATTTTGATAACATAAAAATGAGTTCTGAAAAGACAATAGTTAATCTAGTTTATCACGCTGCAGTGATTGGAGGCTTGAGTGTAGGTTACACAATGCTGGGTAAAAATCTCCTCAGAATGAAACCAGCCGACTTGGGAAAGTTAGACTTCGAAGACGGTGCTAAACTAATTGGTGTTGTGACAGCTTCCTTTGCAACAAAAGACTTCCTGGTGAAGCAAGGAATTATTCCAGAAAATATAAACATGTAAGACAATAAAATGGCTAGCTTGGTTATGATGGTGGGAGGTGCGATTGTAAATGCGCTTGCATTTTCTGGCAGCAACTATTTGTTTTCTAAACTGCAAAATGGTGAAGAGAGGGAAAGGCACAACAAAGCCATGGAACAACTGGCGAAAGCACAGGATGAATACGAGAAGAAACGAATTGCGCAGTTAGACTTTATGAATGATAAACTCAGGCAGCAAGGACATGCAAACAAAACCTTTGCCAATGTTGATGCAGCCATTCAAGAATACTATCTTGTAACTGGAAAGAAAATGAAGACAAGTGCTCCTCCAAAACTGGGTGACTTTTATCAGCCTTCAGAAGAGCAGAAGGTGGGCGAGATTGTTTTCATTGTTATTGGTATGGCTGTTGTTTACTTTATTGCGCGTGCTGTCAAATCTTAATATTCTGTCATTTAAAAAACCATGAGTGATGCTTTGTTATCTAAAATATATTATTCCCCAAAAGGATACTGGAAAGGAAGAACTGCTATTGACAAGCTCAGTGACGCAGCAGGTGTTTCTCAAGATACAGCAAAGAAATGGTTGTCAAAGCAGGCAGTTTGGCAGATCTATTTACCTGCACCAAGAAAAATTACACGACCACACTTTGTTAACATTAAACCGAATGACACTCATCAAATAGACCTGCTGTATTTACCGCATGACACAGTCAGAAGGAAGAAGTATAAGTATGCACTGACTGTAGTTGATGTTGCAACAAGATACAAAGATGCTGAACCGTTGACAGAGAAAAGTGCTATAGCTACAGCTGTTGCCCTGCAAGAAATTTACAGACGTGGACCACTAAAGTATCCCAGAATGATTCAGTGCGATGATGGTAAGGAGTTTAAAGGAGCTGTCAACCAGCTTCTGTTAAAACATCATGTTACAGTGAAGAGAGGTATTCCAGGAAACCACAGGTCACAGGCTATTGTTGAGAGCTTTAACAAACAGTTGGCAGAAAAACTGTTTTCATATCAGTACCATCAGGAATTTTTGGACACAGAAAGTAAATTGCGTAACACTGAATGGGTCAAAAGATTACCATCAGTACTTAGAGCAATGAATCTGGAGGTATTTAAAGCTACAGGGTTAAGACCAGTTGATGCAATCAAACAGAAAACAATACCTGTTGCTCCAAAGTCAACAACACCAGTGGCATTACTACCTTTCAATCAGAAAGTCAGATATTTATATGCACCCGGTGAAGCTGAGGGTGACAGCAGGAAGCGTGCAACGGATCCAATCTGGAGTATTGACATTCATGAAATCAAGAGAGTAGTAGAGACAAATCCACCTATATATTACTTGAGAGAACCAGCACCGCAAAGAGCCTTTGTAAAAGAGGAATTACAATTAGTTCCACGTGGTACAAATGTTAAATGATTTTTTATTTCAGATTTTATAGTGTTAACAAAAATGGAAGCTCTGAGAAAGAATTCTAAGCAACTTCATTTTTTTAATTTATATTTTTATTTTGAGTTATAAAATCAAACTCACAGCGATGGAAGACTCTGTATTAGAATCTTTATCGACAGTATTTGACACCGTTGAATTACAAGTAACGGATCCTCAAAATGTGCAGTCCAGTGTGCAAGACGCCATTGAACAAATTCCAAACAATTTGTTGATTGAACCTCCAGTAAAAGTGCAGATAGTCAGTTTAATAAAATACAAAACAGTCAGTGATGAGGTGCTAGAAGTTCATGTTTCAACCAGACAACTAGCACTTAATTCTATGGCAGAATTGAATGGAAACTGGGCAGATGAAATGATGAAACGGTTTGAGCAAGCTGCAGAGGATGCAAAGATGAAAGGATCCGGATGGTCAGAAGGTGAAATTCTAAAAATAGAATTGAAGCTAAGTAAATTTGCCCCCATCAGAGGTAGAAGTTACATACCTTTACCTCCTGCTCTTGTCAAAAAACGTGCTGTGCTGAACATAAAGAATGATGATGACAAATGTTTTATGTGGTGTGTTCTGGCAAGACTGTACAGTGTAAAGAAAAATGCAGAAAGAGTGTCTAACTATCATGCATACAGAAATAAACTAAACTTTACTGGTATTGAATTTCCTGTCAGCATTACAAGCATTGACAAATTTGAACAGCAAAACAAACCCATCACCGTAAATGTTTACACGTGGGATGAAGAAGATGAACTGAAACCAGTCAGAATATCAAAGAACTCACCAACGATTGGTGATTGTGATACTAACCATGTTGACATGTTACTAATGACTGATGGTGTAACATATCATTACACTTTGATTCGTACAATGAGTAGACTGATGGCGAGCACAAGCAATCACAATAGTAAACAAGACTTTTGTAGGCGATGTCTCTTGCGTATTCCATCAATTCATGCAGCACTTATACACAAGCAACATTGTAAGAGCGTTGATGATGCGGTTGTGAAGTTAACAACACCACCGCCAGACAGCAAAGTGTATTTTAAGAATGTATGCAAACTACAGAAAAGTCCTTATGTTGTTTATGCTGACTTTGAATCTATCATTGTTCCATATGAAGGACCTTTACCAAAAGACCTACCTAAAACAGTAACTCTAAGTAATCATCAAGTCTGTTCATATGCATTTATTGTTGTTAGTTCAGATGGTAAACATTCTAAACCGCAATTGTACAGAGGACCTAATGCAGCAAAGAACTTCTTACAGCAAATGAACCAAGTGCGAAATGACTGCTCCAAACAACTGAATCTTTCAGACATTGTTATGAAACCTGAAGACCAAGAACAGTTTAACTCTACCACACAGTGTTGGATATGCGAACAAAGTCTAACACCAAACACAGACAATCCAATAGTAAGAGATCATGATCATGTAAGTGGGCAGTTCCGAGGAGCAGCACACAGCAAATGTAATCTACAATTAAAGTTTGATCCTAAGACTTGGAAGCTTCCAATCTTCTTCCATAACTTGCGCGGTTATGATTCACATCTGATCATGCAGGCAGTAACTGATGAATACAAAGCAAGATGCATTGCGCAGTCTTCAGAAAAGTACATGGCCTTTACTCTGAATAGTTTACACTTCTACGATTCTGCTCAACATCTGATGGGAACACTTGAGTCTTTATCTTCATCACTAACTGCTTTCCCAATCACATGTAAGTACTTTGACAGTGACTTAGTTAGAAAGGGAGTCTATCCATATGAATACATGGATTCGTGGGAGAGGTTTGATGAAGATGAGTTACCACCAAAGGATGCTTACTTCTCACGGCTGAAGGGTAAAGGTATAAGTGACGAAGACTATGAACACGCTAAGACTGCATGGAATAAATTAGGATGTAATACAATGGGTGATTATCATGATCAATATTTGTTGGCTGATGTTTGTTTACTTGCAGATATATTTGAGAATTACAGAAGAACATGTATGAAGCACTACAATCTAGATCCTTCACATTACATATCTGCACCAGGCATGAGCTGGGATGCATTTCTTAGATTTACAGGAGTAAAGATTGACTTGCTATCAGATCTACCTACACTTCAGATGATTGAAAATGGACTACGTGGAGGAATCAGTATGGCTTCACACAATTACTGCAAAGCCAACAACAAATACTTGGACGACTTTGATCCTATGAAACCTTCTAATTACATCATGTATCTAGATGCAAACAATTTGTATGGTTGGGCAATGTGTCAGACGCTTCCACTTCGGAACTTTAAGATCTATTCAGGACCATTTTCACAATGTGTTGTGCTGACAATATTAAAAGCAGGCCCAGACAGTCGAAAGGGATGGATACTAGAAGTTGACTTAGACTATCCACTATCACTTCATGATCTACATAATGATTATCCTTTAGCGGCTGAGAGGTTAAAAGTAAACCCAAGAGAACCTCCAAAGCTGGTGCCCAATCTGTTTCACAAAAAGAAGTATGTGTGTCACTACAGACTGTTACAGTTTTACATTAGACATGGATTAATTTTGAAGGCTGTTCATCGTATAATTTTATTTGATCAAGAACAGTTTATGAAACCTTACATCATGAAAAACACAGAACTGAGAACCAAAGCCGCTGATGCATCAGAGAAAGACTTTTTTAAACTGATGAACAACAGTTGCTTTGGTAAGACAATGGAAAACCCACACAAGAGAAAGGATGTTAGACTTGTTACAAGAGAAAATGAGGCCATCAAGCTGACATCCAAACCACAGTATCAAGACTTTAAATACTTTCATGAACAGCTGTATGGTATCTTAATGAAAAAACTTGTAGTCAAGCTTGACAAACCAGTATTCATAGGCTTTACTGTGCTAGAGTTGTCAAAACTGTTGATGCTTGAGTTTTTGTATGATTATTTGAAACCAAGATATCCCAAATCGAGAGTACTTTACACAGACACAGATTCATTCTTACTTGACATTCCAGCGAATGACATTTACAAAGATCTAGAAGCTGAAAGTCCTGCAGTAAAAGGAAAAGATTCTTTTTATGACACTTGCGACTACCCTAAAGAATCACCATTGCACTCAAATGTTAACAAGAAGGTTATTGGAAAGATGAAAGATGAAATGAATGGGAAGATAATTAAGGAGTATGTTGGATTGCGTGCAAAGATGTACAGTGTTGCAAGTGAGAAAGGGGTGGTTAAAAAAGCAAAGGGTGTAAGCAAACAGGTTGTAAAGTCGAGCATATCGCATGATAACTACAAGGAAGCACTGTTTCAGAAGCGAGTGTTTCACCATGACAACCCTAAGATCAGTTCCGCGCTTCATCAGATCAACACAACTATTGTAAACAAGAAATCTTTAGATGCTAATGACACAAAGCGCGTTTATTCATCACCAGAATATTCTTATGCAATTGGCCACTGGAGAATAAACGCAAATAGTATGAGTGTGTAATAAGAATTTTTGTCAATCGGGAAAACCCGCTATGACAGCTTTGTTTTGACTGCAGTGGGGTAGAGGACGTCGTTGCTTGTGAAAGGGAAGTGTTTGTGAAAGGGGAGAAGGCTTTGTTGAGTTTCAAAGCAGCCACCAAGTACACTTATCAAAAGCTTGAATAAAATAAACAAGTCAATTGAATAAGTTAACACTCGGCGGCCGCCCGAAGGCAGCCTTTGAAGCGAAGCGAAGCGAAGCGAAGCAGGGTGTTGACCTATTTTGGCGCAACTGGCAGTTGCGTGACCTGATTGCAGTGTTAGCTCTAACTCTTTTTTCCTACTCTTGTGATTGCTGTTGATGTATATTTGGAACCATTGACGTCACTTTCTCAGCCCAATCGCGAAGCAGGGTGTTGACCTATTTTGGCGCAACTGGCAGTTGCGTGACCTGATTGCAGCCTACTCTTGTGATTGCTGTTGATGTATATTTGGAACCATTGACGTCACTTTCTCAGCCCAATCGCGAAGCAGGGTGTTGACCTATTTTGGCGCAACTGGCAGTTGCGTGACCTGATTGCAGCCTACTCTTGTGATTGCTGTTGATGTATATTTGGAACCATTGACGTCACTTTCTCAGCCCAATAAAGCCTGATATCCTCATTCTTTTCAAACATGGTTTTGAGTTCTTTTCTCATGTTGAAGACTTCATAAAAAGACATCCCAACTGTGCTGAATTTGGCTCTGTATGGAAATAGTAAACGGGCAATCTCCCTCAATCTCCGTGCATACGTAGAAGAAATTTTAACGTTTCTTTCCAACCAGCCATCCCAGGTCTCATTATGAATGCCTTGTTCTGCTTCATAAAACTTAAATGCGATTTCTAGAACCATTCCATATTGCAAATTGAAGCCCATTGAAGTTGCCTCCTGTCTTTGTATGTGTCTATATCCCTCAACTAACTTTTCAATGGCACTTGCTGATGATGTGATATCTTCCGGATTAAAAAAGAACACTTCCTTCCTAACTTTCATGCTTACATCAACAATTTTTGACTTTAAATATTCGTGGAGTTCATTGAACGTCATTGTTGTTTTGGTTTTCTTTGGTTTTCCTCCATACAAATCTGAAAGTTTCCGTTTTGGGCGTGAAGGAAATTTAGGTAGTTTTCCACTCTGAGATGGCCCTTCATTTTTCATTTGCGATAATACTTCAACAAAATTGTTGAGGTAACTGAGGTGCTCTTCAATAGTTAAAAACTGCTCAGAATTCCATTCACTCAATGATTCCGGTAAAACCATAGTTGGTGAATGTAAAATTAAAGTTGATGACTGTGTTGAAAAATCTAATAGATTTTGATGAGCAACTTGTGATTCAAGAATTTCTCTCTCTAATTCTTCAGAAATGCTATCTTGAGACATAAATATTTAGCAAATATAGTGACAGTAAAAACACTTCTCTCACAGAAAACACAACTGTACGGCAGGCGAGTCCGGAATGAAATGGCAAAATCACCAGGCTATGTTACAATCAATACCAAGTGTTGGGCGGACGTGACGTAACTGTTGCTATCACATGATTTAATCTTGTCTTGCCATTGGAGGAATATAGAAGACAGGCTTGCTGTTTGTTTTTACCAGATCAATACGGTAGTTATGGCTAGCCGACGAAGGGCAGATTGGATCAATACGCACGCTGGCTGCAACTAGTTAATATTTCAATGGAAACTAAATTTAGCGTTGCACAGAGAGAAAGGGAGAATGTACGTTCTGGGTTACTGATTCCGACAGACCCGGCATTGGTTCAAAACAACCTTACTTTACTATATTTTTTTTGTATGGATTTATGCAGTATTTTTCTGATTTTGTCGCATGTTTCATTTTAGTAAAAGTTTAGTCCAGAAGCCTATTTTGCGTTAATATTTAGGGTCTGTCGGAATCGGTGAGCCAGAACGTACATTCTCCCTTTCTCTCACACAAAAATCAACAAAATCATCAAACCAAAAAACAACAACACACAAACACAACAAATCAACAACATTGTTCAAAACAACGATGAGACAACCCACTCCAAAAACAATTAACCAACCAAACAACTAATTAACCAACTAACATATCCACCTTGATAACAATGGACACGTATCACTCAAATC
>NC_090250.1:28728116-28732429 GCF_037325665.1 Littorina saxatilis | reverse complement strand
ACCACACACACACACACAAAAATCAACAAAATCATCAAACCAAAAAACAACAACACACAAACACAACAAATCAACAACATTGTTCAAAACAACGATGAGACAACCCACTCCAAAAACAATTAACCAACCAAACAACTAATTAACCAACTAACATATCCACCTTGATAACAATGGACACGTATCACTCAAATCAAACATGTCAAAAACTACTACATCTGTACGCCTCCCCCCTCCCAACCCGCACATACACACCTCCTTTTACAGTGCAAGGGGACACATTCAAACACAAAGTCACAAAGATAACTCACCCTCCATCGTCGTCCTCGTCGCCGTCGTTGTTGCTGTGGTGTAGGGCGGTGGTGGACTTGGCCTTGACGGCCACCACGCTGACCTGGTCATCCTTCGACTTCCGCTTGCCCTTGCCGAAGAACTTGCGCATAGCCTCCAGCGGCTTGAACTTGCGCTTCTTCCCATCAGCCTTCAGCTCTGCGAAACACAATACACAGAGGAGTCAGGATTAGAGATTATGTTTGAGGGTTTCGGTCGAGCATAGACTGCAGCGCTAGACCCCTTCAGTCTGAGGTTGGCTCGGAGCAACTGCCTGGCTGGTCTTTATTTTACAAGGATAAAAGGTTTCAAGGCACAATGCCTTGTCTCATAATCTGTACTTCGACAAATATAACATGTAACATGCGAAGACAAAATACAGACAAGAAAAACACAAATATTAAATAAAATCAGCACAAAAAGTACAGTAATGAAAGAAGGTGAGGTCGGTTGGCTGTGAGTCGTAGTGTTGTCGTTGTTTAGGCGACTGCTGCTGTTGTTGCCGTTGTCGTCGTTGTATTTTTTAAGTGAATTTGTGACTGCTACAGAGCTTTGCCCAGCCCAGACTTATTTTCGAAGTGCTGGATCAGCGTTAAGACAGAGGGCAATCGGGTTTGCAGCCATACACTGCAATTATACAGTGAACCCTTAAACGACAGCCCCGTCATGCAGCCATCATCTTCCCTGCGGCAAAGATAACTGAACTGGACAAATACGAGGCACTGCGGCGGAAGTCCGGGGTCAGACACTTTCTAACGATCGCAGAGTTATCTGTTTGGCTGTCTTGGCAAAGCCGGAATCGGTAAACCAATAGATATAACAAGTTTAACAGATATACCTGTTTCGATTGTCATTTCTTCGTCAGTGTCCCTCGTTGCTAATGCAGAATAATTCGGCAATGTAATCTTTGTTTAGTTCAGCTCCAAGTGTTTAGTGCACGTGTGCGCCACTACGACTGTCATCTCTGTTCGTGAGCGTGATCATGATTATGCAAGCAAATGCATTTGGCTGTGAGCGGTCATCACACTTTGAGCACTCTCACGAACAGAATGACGAGACATGAGTATCAGCACTTCACACCACCATTCATGTCTGCACGCACACCGTCTTTATGATCAGAGCATTTATTGTCATAATTTTTTATTTTTCCTTCTGCGAATAAAAAGCTACAACAGGAAAAGCACTTTACGTGCGTGCCGTCAAACCCCAAAGGACCTTTAAGGTCATTGGCATTTCACCGTTTTCTTGCGTAATACACCCACTGCACGACCACTGCATGCCTGTGTTGTACTACAAACAAATATTCACAACATAAACAAGGCTGTTTATTGGAGTGATAAACTAATGAACAAATGACAATATATCCTCACTGAATCAATAAATTCAGAGGAGTATGCACCAAGGGGCCCCCTTAGCACGTGTTTCTTTATTTTTAATGTATCAAATTATAAAAAGTTTAACTGTTCCCTTTGCCTCGGTTACGACAAAGTAACTGTCACATACAGACACATTAATCATAAATAATGTATAAATCAACTCAAGTCTTCGCCGCTGCTCTCCACACCTTAACGTACTAACTTGCATGCGTCAAGAAAGGTCGGTGACTTCGTACCAGTCAACTGGTGCTTCAAATTCAAGATTTTTCCTGTTTTGTGATTCCATCATTCGATGTCATAAGCATGATACCCTTGCTATTCCAATGATGCAGGACGATGTTCCTGGTTCAAATTGTTGTTTTTGGAACGTTTACGGTTTGGTATTCTTAATGTGTGTGTGTGTGTGTGTGTGTGTGTGTGTGTGTGTGTGTGTGTGTGTGTGTGTGCGTGTGTGTACGCGCGCGTGTGTGTGTGTGTGTGTGTGTGTTTGTGCGTGTATGGAATGACATTCCAGCGAAACAGCCAAAACACCACTCAGCACACGTCATCACCCACTCCTGCATGAGGGCTCATCTAGCGCATGCTCTTCTAAAACGGTTGATATAATCTGGCTGCAATAAAGTCGCTCTCAAAAGGTCACTCGCGAATATTATTCCATTGAAATCCATATTAACAAGAGCTCAGTGTTTGCTCAGTGACGTGTGCAAAAAGTTGAATGGCTGAGTTTGCAAACAATGCAGATGGCGTCATAACGCGAGGTGATAATACGTAAGATAACAACGTAAGATGTAGAAAATCTGCTTCTTCGGTTCAAGGAGCAAAACAACAACTGGCTGTCATGAACTGTAATCATTGTGACAACGCACGCACGCACGCACACACACACACACACACACACACACACACACACACACACACACACACACACACACACACACACACACACACACACACTTAATCTTGACAGACAAGCAATGATCGATAACTGAGGAAAGGAAAAAGGTCAAACTCTCCCTCGCACAGCAAGAAGAATGCTAATGAAATCATCCCAAACATTCACTGCCTCTTGGGGCCTCCTGCCCGACTTTCTTAACGAGAACTTTTGGGTGAACAACAGGGGTAATTATGTTAATTACGCCATGAATTATGGAGAAATGTGTAACCTTTTTTTTTTGCAGACAGAAACTACATACTGCCAAGAACGTCTTACGCTTAAATAGCAGACCGAACTGATGGCAAGTCCACTGAGAAACAAACAAACGGCTATCGAGTGAAACAAAAACATGTAATTTTCGCCAAAACATATTGACATTCTTAAAGTTTCCGTGTAATGGTAACATTTGATCGGTGCACTAACATAATCAGAGTGCTATATGGGAAAAAAAAGAAATGAAAAAAAAGAAGCACATAAAAAAGAAGAAAAAAGTGAACTTTTCGCCTTTGAAACAGTTTTAAAATACACTGTAATAAAAAGTCTAGCGAAATCTTTCACTTCTGTGGATGTATTGATCGTCTGTTTCCACATTCGAAATGTCAGCAGCTGATATAAAATGTCAGCACTGAGATTCAGTTCCTTTACTTTACACTCAGCCGGAATGTCCTTCTGTTTGACTATCAGTCTGTCTGTCTGTCTGTCTGTCTGTCTGTCTGTCTGTCTATCTGTCTCTATGTCAGTATGTATGTATGTATGTATGTATGTATGTATGTCTGCATGTCTGTCTGTCTGTCTGTCTGTATGTATGTCTGAATGTCTGTCTGTCTGTCTGAACGTCTGTCTGTCTGTCTGTCTGTCTGTCTCTCTTCCTCTCTCTCTCTCTCTCTTCCCCTCTCTCTCTCTCTCTCTCTCTCTTTCCTCTCTCTCTCTCTCTCTCTCTCTCTCTCTCTCTCTCTCTCTCTCTCTCTCTCTCTCTCTCTCTCTCTCTCTCTCCAATTTATTTTTCCCCTTTTGTTACATTTAGTCAAGTTTTGACTAAATGTTTTAACATAGAGGGGGAATCGAGACGAGGGTAGTGGTGTATGTGTGTGTGTGTGTGTGTGTGTGTGTGTGTGTGTGTGTGTGTGTGTGTGTGTGTGTGTGTGTGTGTGTGTGTGTGTGTAGAGCGATTCAGACCAAACTACTGGACCGATCTTTATTAAATTTGACATGAGAGTTCCTGGGAATGATATCCCCGGACCTTTTTTTCTTTTTTCGATGAATACTTTTGATGACGTCATATCCGGCTTTTTGTAAAAGTTGAGGCGGCACTGTCACACCCTCATTTTTCAATCAAATTGATTGAAATTTTTGTAAAGCAATCTTCGACGAAGGCCGGACTTCGGTATTGCATTTCAGCTTGGTGGCTTAAAAATTAATTAATGACTTTGGCCATTAAAAATCTGAAAATTGTAATAAATTTTTTTTTATATAAAACGATCCACATTTACGTTCATCTTATTCTACATCATTTCCTGATTCTAAAAACATATAAATATGTTATATTTGGATTAAAAACGAGCTCTGAAAATTAAAAATATAAACATTATGATCAAAATTAAATTTCCCAAATCGATTTAAAAACAATTTCATCTTATTCCTTGTCGGTTCCTGATTCAAAAAACATATAGATATGA
>NC_090250.1:28695616-28723116 GCF_037325665.1 Littorina saxatilis | reverse complement strand
CAGGACAGGGCGTAGGCTGCGAACAGAAGAAGAAAAACACGTTGCTTGTCTCTCGGGGACCGGTAAACCTTTCACGAAGTATCATGCATCGACCACACAAGTTAATTAACAGTGTTTACGAGTATTTAACGAAGTTTCCTTGGTCAGCGTTCCTTTCAAGCTCTGAGCATCACAACGAGCAGACTAAGGTTTGGTGTCTGTGTTGGGTGCGGTGTTGGCCGTAATAATGTCTGTGACAACAGCCACCAGCTGTCTGCGGACACATCACTTTTTTAATGTCACCACCACAGCTGTGAGATACGAAGAATCGAGGGCGATGAAAGGTTTTTCATGTAAAATTGTGCACAATCAATACAGGTGTCTATACAATTTTGAAAAATCGAAAACCACGGTATTACTTTGTAAACACTGCATGAGCCTTGCCCTAGTAATGCCTAAAACCTGTTCATACGTCAGAAAACTATGGCTGGCCTTCACAACCGCTCTTGAGGAAGTAAATGCTAACGTGTGCTACCCTCTACACCAGTTCATCGGCAAGACACAAAATAAAAACGTTTTGCCGTCAATGTCTCAAGTACTACACGTGAATACGACTTCTTCCCTTCACGGTTGAAGTGAAACCAATGTGACTTTTTTAATTGATATAAATGTTGGATACCCGGCTTTCTTTCCGTTTGAAAAGATCGTCGGTCATGCGTTTTACATCAGATAAGAGCGTCTTTCGGCTTGGAAACATAATAACTATCTTCAGCCTATTGTATTCCTGTGCAGAGTACGATTTGCTTTGGCTGGATCCCTGCGCCTTGAATATGTGCGCAATATAAATTGCATAAAAAAAAATTAATAATAAAAAAAAATCCCTGCGCTTAGAACTGTACCCACGGAATACGCGCGATATAAGCCTCATATTGATTGATTGATTGATTGATTGATCTCAAAGGAGTTCTTTACGACACAAATTCAGCAAACACATTCCCATTCTGCGCAGAAAACAGCCTGGCTGTGGATTGTTAGGTACGTATCCAAGTGGAAACAATGCTATTATTCATTGTAAAAGTACAAAAAATAAGATTGATTTCACACACTATCTCAACAGCTATCACACAAGAAAACTGCTACTGTGCACGACCAGACGAGCTTTTCAGGCGAAAGCTGATAAGGTCGTTCTGGACAAATTAGTATTTATTTTCCCGATTTTCCTATACAATCCAGAGCAAACTTCTCCCCCAACAACTTCAAAATAGCAACTGCTCCCTTGCAGTGAGACACGTTCCTCAAACTAAAGCATGACATCTGTTTAAACAAATCTATTCCCATTTTCCTGGTAAATAGTCTACACAATCCAGATAAAAAATACGCATTTCAAAGAAGCATCTTCGTTGTCATGAGCTGTACGACAACACTTGCTTCTGTGCAGAAAAGACTACCTTCTCAAACCAGGAAGAACACCTCTCTAGACAATTCTGTGTCAAGTTTCCTGATAAAATTAACCTACGCGATCTACACTAAACTTTATTTTGCCGGGGCACATTTAGAGCTGGCAAACAACAATTCCTACAGTCCAGTATGACATACGTTCCTCAAACGAAAGCAAATAACGTCTTTCTGAAGAAAAAGGTGCAAATACTGCCTATTTCACATTTGTTGTCAACATCTGTCAAACAACAACCGTCACTGTACAGACTCGAAGCAGACGAGTAAACTGCGACTGTACACAAACCAGACAAGTAACTCCAAACAAACCATATGTTATTCAATAACCCGACACGTTACTCCAAACAAGCCGAATATTCTATTTTTCTGGACAGGTCCGAAGATTTCACATTGGATCAGTGACATGAGCTATCAACAGCATGTATACAGAGTCAATAAGACGAGTTAACTGCTACTGCCGTTCAGAATCAGACCCGTAAACTGCCACTGTTCACAGTCAGACAAGTAAACTGCCACTGTTCACTGTCAGACAAAAAAACTCCCACTGTTCACAGTCAGACAAGTAAACTGCCACTGTTCACAGTCAGACAAGTAAACTGCCACTGTTCACAGTCAGACAAGTAAACTGCCACTGTTCACAGTCAGACAAGTAAACTGCCACTGTTCACAGTCAGACAAGTAAACTGCCACTGTTCACAGTCAGACAAGTAAACTGCCACTGTTCACTGTCAGACAAAAAAACTCCCACTGTTGAGATTCAGACGATTCAATCAGTTGCTACGTTCAGAGTCAAAGGAATAAACAGCGACTGCGCACAACCAGAAAAGAGTCTGTCAAACGAAGCTATACAACGTCTGTCTGAGCAAATCTGTGTCGAAGCCCTTGATTTGGGGTTGTGGCAAAAAAATGGGCAGGTGATGGAGGGTCGTAGCAATTAGAGAAACGGAAACAACACGAAGCCACTGCCAACGTCACTTAGCACCTCTGTGCGCTGTACCGCTTTGCCTTTCACCACATGCTCGATATCTGGGGATGGTGGGTGGGGGTTGGTGACGACATCGACACAGCAGCCACATTGTTGTGTGACATAGATCACGCACCGTGTTCTCACATGGGGGCGTATACCGTATTTGCTTTGTGCCAAAATACGACGTGACTTCGACATCTACCTTCAGCAAGCCAGGGGAAAAGAAAGGAAAGAAAATCCATTCTGTATTGTGGTATCTATGACGACATTTTCCCACGTTTGGTTGGGGAGGGGGGGGGGGGGGGGGCGGGCGACACGACTTTAACAATAAAAACTAACTTAGGGACGAAGTCAACTCAGCGAAGAGCGCCTGCGGTGTTTGCTGGACACAGCATGGCTGCTTTTGACATGGGAAGTTGTCGCAAAATAAAGCGACAATACTTCACAGTCACTGGACGTTTATAAAAGAAGAGTACACCGTCCAAGTCTCTCTTCTTCCTTTCATAGGAATTAGGCCATATCCAGCGCAAAATAGACCAAATGAATACTCGATAACAGGTCATTTTCTAATTTTACGCCTCACTGAATTTCAGGACCCACTCTTGACCGAATGATTTGTCATAATTCAATGGAAAAAGGTAACGTGGACGGAATATAACTGACAGCCAAAATGGTCAGTCATTTTCAATTCACTGCAATGCAGTCAATTACCTATAAACGACGCCTTGCCGAAACCTTGTTCCCATACCTTCCCTGTCTTCGTATTAACCTTTTTCCTCGTTTTGTTCTAGTTTTTTTGTCTTCCTTCCTCCTCTACTCTGCCCGCGCCCACATTTGACCCAACTCGACTTGATCCTAAAATAAGGGACGAAAGCCAGACTTCAAACACCGAGAAAGCAGCAGCACCGAAACGCTCAGTAATTGTTGTCTGTCCTCCTTGCTAGTTGTGTTAAGGATTATGCCCTAGCGTCTTAGCGATTCAACGTTTTTTGGGGGGAGACTGGGAGGCTGTCTTCGCTGTGTCATTGCTATTTTCATGTTCACTCCTTGTATTTTTAGCGCCTCAACAACCCCATAGGAAAACAATTATTTGACGCGTCAATATCTTTGAAAAGTTAGCTGTGAAATGTCACACACGATGATGACGGATCGTAAACTGTTGAGACGATTAACACGTGCGATTTTCGGCAGGTATCTAAAACTGAAATTCACAAATCAATCTGGTCACCCCGACCTAACAGGGAGTAGCTGAGCACAAAAATGATTAAAACAGCGTTTGCAATAACCCATCTCAGACGTGTTTCACTTTCTGCTGCTTTTGGGAAGATATATAACAGAAAGGAACCAAGGAAAGTGGTAGACGACAACCTGTGTATAAAGAAGTGGACACCAATGTGGTGTGCTGTACATTGTTTTCTTGATGAACTGTGAACAAATCCAAAACATCTGTTCGACGAAGTCAAGAATAAAGCGTACACTTTTAAGTCAAAGTGCCCATATGCAAAGCACGCAAACAAAAACTCAAAATCTTGCTATGGTTGCAATGTCCATGGGACACCAATAAACCGAAACACAGCCGGGGAAAAGCACAAACCTACCAGCAAAAAGACACATAACTTTGAGCCCAACTGAGAAATTACAAAAAAGCGACTTTGAAATACACGTGTATCAACGGCAACAAAAACAGAATCAAACCAATGATGCAGAGCAACTGTAAAAGGAAAGAATCAAACCTGCGAATCTTAATCGCCCGTTAATTAAATTACTAAATACACACGAAAAGGACATGTTAGGAAATAAACATAGAAGATGACAAGAGAGAGAAGGAAGGAAGGACCAGTGGTTTCCAAAATCTCGGGAGCAACGTGACCTCAAGCGAGAAGTTGCTGCTGGGAGTGCAATTTTCTCACTGCACACAACACTGCATTCCTTCTGCAGTGCAGCATCCTCAGTTTGCACACTGCATACTGCGGCTCCTCATTATATTTCACATGCCTCGCTGTCTCCATGTTGGGAGAAGTCCTGACACACACTCGTGTTACCCAGTCCTTTGGCGAGTTTTGGGATACTTGTTGTTTTGTTTTGTTTGACGATGGCAGTTTTGACCCATGAGAAGATGATATCGGTGTCGGTGTTGTTGTTTTTTTGTGTGCAGGATAAATGTGTCACGGTGTTGAACTTTCCCATCCATCTGTTTTCATTGCAAGCTTCGTTGTTTCGACAGTGAGGACAAAAATTATCTCTGAGTAATCATCCTTCTGTTCCTAGCCCGAAGGAAGCATGCTCCAACACAATCAAACTATCAATTTGAATACCTTACCTGTGTGTCTGCCTGTCTTTGTCTACCAAGCAAAATAGCTTACTATCTACATGCTGATATAATAATATATATATATTAATTTACGAAACTGGGTGTTTTTGTATTGTATTTATTTATTCTTTATTTGGTTTCTTGTTTTATATAACTGACTTTATAGTCTCAAGTATTTTTTTAAGCTCCTACATGTGTTATATAACATATATGCAGAAATTCGGAATAAAATTCAGCTCTGGCATTGCAGTTAAAAATCAGTCTGTAAAACTTTTCTCGATAAAGTGCGTCAACCAAACGTCAGTAATAATGATGTCGCAATTCAAACTCATCTTACCAATGCGAAAACCTAATCATATTTGAAGGAAATATAATTAAAGTGGAACACTCCTCGTAACTATTGAAATAACCGAACGCATTGACAATGGTCTGGGCCCTGCCATACAGCAAAAAGCCAAAATATTTTATGAATATCCAATGTCTACATTTATACATTCAGTTAAACCATTTTCCTACAGCCTGACGAAAGATCATTTACAGCAACAGCCATGCATATGGCACAACACACATCAGCTCTACCACCATTTTACCGCAGAAATATGCTTCACTTTGGCAGCAAATCGGGCCACAAAGAACATGTCCGCGACAGTATCACACCACATACAACAGCCAGCAGACCTACTCAATACTCAATAAGCGCGCGTGTCTGCAGTTTGGGAAAGGAAGATTTTTCGACAACCAGCGAATACCAGACCCCCGAGCCAGACGCATACAGTGTATGAAAAGGTAAAGAAGGAACGAGCCAGACTTAAAATAAAAAGAAAGGAAGAATATAGCACACACACACACACACACACACACACACACACACACACACACACACACACACACACACACACACACACACACACACACACACACACACACACATAAAAAAGAACTCATAAAAAGTCAGGAAAGTTGTCTTCAAATACACCAAGAAGGTCAAACCGACTCCAGAGCATCTTTAACTAGGGGCTTTCCCATCGCCCCGCCACAACACACAGTATACGTGGACATACACACGGTCGAAAATGCAGCAAAAGGCTGGTGTAAAAACCATGACATGCACCCAACGCCACGAAGACACCGACAGAAAGCCAACTGCGCCTGTGTTGCATGAGATTAGACGAGGCAACATTTTGCTTGACGGGATCACTGACAGACATTGCTTGCCAAACATGGCTTTCAAAACTGCAGCGCCCTAAGCCAGATGCAACCTCCTTTTGTACAAAAACTCAGACATTCTTGCCAGATGCAACTTCCTTCAGTCCCAAATCCGCGACTTTTTTTTTTATACAGATGTTGACCTTTGTGTCCAGAACCTCGGACATTCTTGCCAGATGCACTCTTTCTAAGTAGAGAAAAAAAACTGAGACATTTTTTGACAGATGAAATCCTTTTTTGTCCAGATCATTAGACATTCTTGCCAGACGCAGACCTTTTTAGTCCTGAACATCAAACATTCTAGCTAGGCGTAACCTCGTTTAGTCCAAAATCTGTGATATTTTTGACAGGTGCAGACCTCGCACATTCTTGCCATATCTAGTCTCTGTTTTGGTCCAGCGACCAGGCATTCTTGTCGTAAGCATTTTTTCTCACAAAAAACCCCAATTCATGATAAAAAAAAGAAGCTTCTTTAAGCAGTGACCCTTGCCGAAAATCTAATACTACTGTAACCTCAATTTGCTGTTTAAAGCCGATAAGGTGGACACATCCACAAAATGCAGCCCAACAATGCTCATCGTCCCATGCAAACGAACCAACGACAATGGAAAAAGTTGACCCCTCCCCCCCCCCCCCCCAAAAAAAAAGAACCTATTTTCCTTTCTGCAGTGTTTCTCGGTACAGTCTGCTTTCTTGTGTTTCTATACGAAAATTAATATCAAAACAATCTACAGCGAGCCTACTTAGAACTACGAACCTCAATCTTTCTTTCTTTATTTGGTGTTTAACGTCGTTTTCAACCACGAAGGTTATATCGCGACGGGGAAAGGGGGGAGATGGGATAGAGCCACTTGTCAATTGTTTCTTGTTCACAAAAGCACTAATCAAAAATTTGCTCCAGGAGCTTGCAACGTAGTACAATATATTACCTTACTGGGAGAATGCAAGTTTCCAGTACAAAGGACTTAACATTTCTTACATACTGCTTGACTAAAATCTTTACAAAAATTGACTATATTCTATACAAGAAACACTTAACAAGGGTAAAAGGAGAAACAGAATCCGTTAGTCGCCTCTTACGACATGCTGGGGAGCATCGGGTAAATTCTTTCTCGTCCCAACCAATCTGGGACTCCCCCTAACCCGCGGGGGATGAACCTCAATCAAAGATGCCTCCATTAATTCCCACGTGAAACATATTGTACATCACCAAGCTTTTACATACAGTTGGAACATCCCACCAAACATCTACACTCTGGCTGCTTTGTGTGCAGAGTAAGGATTTTTTTCTGAAGTTAGTTTATAATTGACACCTATGTCAATCTAAACAATGAATTGAAACCAAAAAATCCGACTCTGCAAGTACAGGAAGCAGCCTGGGCATTGGTTTTTTCCCTATGTGTCAAAGAGGAAGAGTGTTGTTATCCCACATAAAAGTATGGAGCCTGGTGGGTTGGACTATCGTTTACACGGAAAGGAAGGAACCGTTAACTGTTATTGATACACACTATGACAATGCAGTCATCCCAAGATATCAACACAGATCATTAATTTTTCATTATTTAACTAAAACACATAGGTCCTATACAATGCACTCACTAAACTGTACAACTATACAATTGATTCTGACAATTGCCTTTCACTTCATTACGCAGACAAGCCTAACACCGTCGTCTCTACATAACTAAATCCAACCAAACAATCACTTTGAGAACGACATTCGCTGCTTAATTCTAGGAACTGTAGACAATCCAAAATTGAACCATTCTATACTCTGTAGAACAAACGACAACTTTGAAAACGAGGCTCGATGCTTAGGTCGGGAAACCAAAACAGTAATAAACTAACGGTTGAACCTAGTACGTCACAATCAAAAAACAAGAAAGGTAGGTTGTTGGAACGTTTGTTATTGACAAAACAATACATTCACAGATATTTCGACCCTACAACCTACCTTTCTTGTTTTTTGATTCTGAATTTTGGAACGTTGGCAGTCTCTTTGTTTTTGGCGGATTTGCTCATCTAGTACGTCACACACACACACACATGAAAGATGTCAGCAGCTCCTAAGTCAGTCACCATACCTTTTCTCTCCGGCAATAACACTCAGACACTAATAACACTCAGGTACTAATTGCTCTCGGACTCTCCAAGACCAGCATCAAAACAGACTCGAGATTCCTGAAAGGGGGGATTTTTTTACGGTCCGAAATCCCCTCCCTGTGGGGTCGACAATCCTGGGGAAAGGAGAACTCAGCACAGCACCTTTCGCGTCATAGCACCACAAAGGAGAACTGAGGAGAAGACTCAGAAGATGGAAGAGAGAAGGAGGGACTCCCACACACATAGACCGATCCTTTGCTTCCACCGAAAGCAGGGTGGCTCTTTACACAAGTCCCCTCAACGTGACAAGTGGGGAGGAAGAAACTAGAGACAGACCTCCCTCTCTCTCTCTCTCTCTCTCTCTCTCTCATGGTGGACACCGCCTACCTGCATTCTCCCCTTTTCCTCCTTTACCCTTCTCCCCTCTCCCCCGCCCCTTCTTCCAACTGCCCATGATACGTCACAAACTACGGAATTGCTGTGCATACGGCTGCTTGTCCACTTCATTGTAGCGAGGCTAAAATCGCATTGTGCACCTGAGACGTCCAATTCCGCCTGCTTGTTTTCATGTCATGCTCATGCCGTTTTTCCAGCAAACAAACTATCTAAAATGGCTCAATATTTCCTTTGGCGATCGCATTAAAGCTACGGTACCAAACAGCAAGGAAACCTTTAACATTTCCTGATCGAAGTGATTGAAACCTACCTCCTTTCGTAAAACTAAAAGCGTAACAATTGATGAATCAAGATTCAGATACAAGACAATCGCGGCCAGATAAACTTCTGACAATGATTTTAATTAATCATCGTACGTAAGAGGCTCATGCTTGTGCTATTTCAGGTATTGCGAATACCTCGTATTCTTTATAAAGCAAAAAATTGTGAATCAAATAAGGAGGGGAGGGGGGGGGGAGACTGGGAGTGAGAGGGGGGCGCAGTACATACAGCAACTTCAGGTATATCTTTACCGCTTCGTTGAAAGTATTATCCATCAAGTTAGCCCAAACACGCACGAGCCAAGCAACAAGCACTCACCATTTCGCTCGGCAAATCCAGGAAACATAGGTCCTCGCATGCGTTTACAAAGACGATTTTAACTTCTCTTGCTGTGTGGTGTCTGTGCCGGGGCAGCGACAGTTATGCCTGACATCCTTTGGCCAGCACGACACACACGCCCGCTGCCCTCTGCTGCCCTGTGCACAAATTCTGCACTTTCCCTCGGCCACTCTCTGCTTGCTTTCCTGCCCTTTCTTTTCCCCTGTGCACACACGGCGAAACACGTAGATGCCGGTTGCGATTAATGACATGCACAAACGTTTACATATATACGGACACATGCAGGCAAGCACACATGCACGCAAGAACGCAGCCACACAGAAACAGACACACTCACACACACACACACACGCGCACGAAACGCACGCACACACACACGCACACACACGTACGCATGCACGCGGAGCTGTTTCATTAGCAGCCTCATGCAAAATGTATGCATGTCCACGCGGTCCACGCACCTTCTCTTGTTGAGTTATACGCACACTGATTTAATGACACTGAAATAAATCAAATATAGATAAATTAATGATAAATAAATATATGCAGTTCGCAGCACACGCCGATTAATTTATAAAAAACGCTCGCGCCGGACCCGAGTACCCTTCAGACATTCACACACACACACACACACACACACACACACACACACACACACACACACACACACACACACACACTCCCTCCCTCTCTCTTTCTTTCTTACACACACACACACACACACTGACACACACACACACGAGTACAGACTCATACACGCACGCGCACACACACACACACACACACACACACACACACACACACACACACACACACACACACACACACAAACAGTAACACTAACACATGTGCACAAAATGAACACACACACACACACACCGCGCGAGAGAAAAAGACTACAGGGAGGCATTGACGTCAAAGACTTTCGACCGTGACGTAATTACGTCACTATTCTTGGTTTACGGTACCATTCGGCGGCTTTGCTACGAGTATGCCATAGTCTTGGTTGGCCGAGACCTTGCACCGTTCTATGAGCCGAACCGCAGTTCTATCCCACCGCGAATTCCGCCCGCCGTTAAGAGTCGTTTTTGTGATTTATTTCGCATTTAGGTCCCAGGTAACATTATGAAGTTTTAATACGATCAATCGGACCTATTATCAAGTTAGTGTATCAACTTTTGAACGAACTGCGCCCAGTAGTTTCCCAGCAATAAGCTGTTAAGTCGAGACACACAGACAGACAGACAGACACACAATTAAAGTCTGCTGGACCCTTGTACTAGCGTACTCGGGGACAAATCAACATTCTGTGCCTATACAACCATTCTCCAGTTTTCCTGTCATCTCTTCCCTAGCATACAGAATTTGTTACTTCTCTAGATCCAATCCCAACCCATAACTAGAGTACATCCCCCCTCTTCCCCCCTCAGTTCTTCTGCACAGTGTTCAAGCTTTCCTCGTTGTATTTCACTCATTAACTCATTTATTCGCTTTCTCTCTTTCTCTCTCTCTCTCTCAACCACCACCAGCCCACCCCCTACCCCTCATACTTTGACAGTGGTTGGTGCGGTCAGTGTGTGGACAAACGAGTGACCGCAAGCTACGCACCACGACCGGCCCGACTTGCATGTGACAACCTTGCTCCTTTCCCCTTTTCGTCTTGCTCCCTCCGCCCCCTCCACTTTAGGTACCTGTGCTATGCAATCCTACCTTTCGTACCCTCCCCCTCCCTAATATTGTCAGTCCTTTTAATTTATCTTCACTTTAAAACAGTCTGAATGAGTTTAACTCCGGAAAAATTCGTGCTTTGTTTTGATTGGTTTATTGATTGCTTGATTGCTCGATTGATTGATTGATTGATTGATTGATTGATTGATTGATTGATTTGTGTGTTTTTTGTTTTGGGAATACTCGCGACATAACACAACTTCTCGACACGACAAACCTCGATCAGTGCACCCCCCCTCCCCTCAGGCCAGACAGACATCCTTAAGATATTGCGGGAAGACGATCAAAGCAACAGGAGGGAGGTGGGGGGGGGGGGGGGGGGGGGCAGATCACACCAAGAAAGACAAAAAATGGACATAGTCCAGAAAGGCAGAGAGAAAAAGACAGGGAGTGTCAGAGACAGAGACACAGAAAGATAGACGCACAGGCGGAGAGAGAAGGACGTCAGACTGTTCGCAAAACAATGTCATCTCAAACAGACACAAGTCCACAGACGGCGAGTGAGTTACCGAATCGACCCCAGTCGTGTTGTTGCGACCCATCTCGTCATCGGCGCTTTTCCGGAAATGACCTGCGCTTTGTTGGAATTCCAACAATGGCCGCCATTGTAGGAATTCCAACTTTGCGCTACGCGATTCTAGAAATGTACCGCGCGCATAGTGAGAATTCTGCTCTTTCTTAGAATGCGATGTAAAATGATACAAGTCATGATGGCCTATGATGATCCTTGTGTTTTAAAGTGATCAATGCTTAGTCTTGAAAAAGCAGATGCATTGTATAACGCACCAAACCAACCGAATTACAAAAAGCAAAAACACTTTTGATAACTTCGGCGGGCTGTAACAACACAGTTCAACGACCCATCCCACTCGACCAAAACGCACCAATTTTACGTAATTTTTAACGTTTCAGATCTTACATTTTACAACAACAAAAACACAACAAGAGTGTTCCGATATAATTTTTCACTGGTAACTATCGATTGTAATAATGTTTTACTCAGTCTTAACTGGTTATATATTAAACTCACACAGTCTCTCTGGGCTGCAGAGACAGCATTACGTCCCTTTACTGAGTAGGCTCTTGTCACTGCATGGTAATCTAGGCTCTTGAAACGTAATGTGCAAGTCTGTGCGCTATATTGATGTGATTGATTGTTGCAAAATGTTGATTCAAATTAAAGATGATTTCAGCCTGTTGTAACAAACTAACACTCTACTCTGAGAAAAAAAATCATTGTGTTCAAAATAGATCGAGACAGCAGCAACTAGCTAGCTGCATACGCTGAGTGTCTGACCCCAATTCAAGACTTCCCCTGTATAAGACCTTGCTTTTTCATATACCTTATTCATGACCTGTGAAAAGGGTATACTTTTTTGTGCCAGTCGAAGGGTTGCCATTTCTAGAACGAGGCAGCTCGTTTCCGGAAATGCGGCGCTTTGTTGGAAATCAAATGAGGTTTCGGGAAATCCCGATAATTCCAACTCTGCCCCGGATTCTTACTTTGCGCCCAGTAGTGTCAGTATCTTGTCCGAAGCACATCCCCCTTTCTCTTTGCGCAAGGGGGACGAGCCAATCGAAACAGTGTCCTCGTGTTGTCTCCCTTAGTCTAATAACTCGGTTGTATGATCACATGTATACATGTATAGACTAAAACAGTGAAAGTTATCTCTACCTTCTTAGGGTCATTACGTAGAGGTTACATGCCGAGTCTCAGTGAATATTAAACATAATGGTCGAAGTTAGCGGATCATGAAAAATGCGAGCATTAGCGAGCTTTTTCATGACCGCGAACTGAGACCATTATTTTTTATAATCACTGAGACGAGGTGTGTAACCTCTTTATTCCTCCTTTCTTCAGTTATTCAAAGAAAAGAGGAGTTTTTTTGCGAAAGTTTGATCGAATCCTATTCTCTCAACCAGTCAACCTGCGCAGGCGATCGATTAATGCGCGGTTGTATAGTTCCGTGCAAATCATTCCATTCTGTTAACACTTCTTGTCAGTTTTCCTATTTTGGGCTAAAATCAAGTACACAGATATGCTGTTATTCTGCTGTGGCGGCAAAGGCAGATATTGTGTGTTCTGCATATGTTTTGGTATCGCTTAGGATATTTTTTTTTTTTCGTCAAATGGGACTAGCAGACGAACTTTTGCACCCGTGTTCCAACGTTAAAAACTGTATGAAGTTCAGTTTTCTGGGGAAAATAGTGTATGAAACCCCTTTATGTTGTTTAAATTGATGAGATGTGTGCATTTGGTTGCGTGTGATCTGTTTATTAAATGAAATATTGTTGAAAACTGACCGTCGGATTGCAGTCTGTTGTCGAAGGAACTGAGTGAAAAGAAGGGGAACTACTCTTGTCGCTAGACAAAGTAT
Source organism: Littorina saxatilis (assembly GCF_037325665.1). Classification (NCBI taxonomy): domain Eukaryota; kingdom Metazoa; phylum Mollusca; class Gastropoda; order Littorinimorpha; family Littorinidae; genus Littorina; species Littorina saxatilis. Next base: position 28,709,933 of record NC_090250.1, on the reverse strand, counting down.
GAGTTACTTGCCTTGGGAAATTGCTTGTGATGAACGGCTTGAGCACGGCAGATGAGATTCAGAAAACAACCGAACTCATGGATTTTATATGGAGATTCATGTGTTCAGGCCTGTAGTTGTTAATTTAAATGCGGTATGTTTGTATTGTTTGCTCCAGACATGTATACTTCGTACATTAGAGCGTTCGGAACTTTTCAGTCGCAAAAAGTAGTACCGAAACAGAACAACCTCTCAACCCATTGCACTATCGAGGATTCAGGCTGTTGCTGGGTCGTTATTTGTTTGGTTGCTGGGTCATTATCGAAAAATAACTACCCCTACAAGTTTACAGAGGTAAAGAAGCAGAGGGGGGAATAAAACTATTAATTCGAACGGATCAAAATCATACTGCTTTAATAATGTAATGAGAACACTGTAACAAACACAACAACGACGACGACAAAGCTGACGACGAAGACGGAAAAAACCCACAGTAAGAAAACAACTTTTGCGAGACAATCCTCGTCCTTGCTCCAATGGGTATACTTGCCTCAATGTACAAGTACCAGCACAAAACAGCCTCCAACCCCCCCCCCCCCAACCCCACACACAGACAAAACACAAAACAAAAACAGTAACGGCATCATGTTATTGCTGTCGTACACAAAAATAAGGAAGAGAATCGATTACAATAAAAAAAACATTATTAAAACTTTTTTTATCGTAAAATGCGAGGGCCTTCCTCTTTGTTCATCAGATTACTGCTGACGCTAACAAAACATTTATACTATATGATTACAAAAGAAGGTTGCTCCGTCTCCCCTTTCTTAAAGAGACTGGAGACTGGCTGGCTGGCTGAATGGCGGGTTGGCAAATCAGCCAACAGCGGACACAAACACACGGAGCAATCTTGCAGCTTTCAGCATAATCATGTCCGTATGCTGACCATGAGAACAACATTTGCTTTGTGCCCATTATAATATTGCCATAAAGCATACTCGACGAAACTCAACAGAAATTCGACGACACGGGGAGGGGGTGGGGAGTTTGTCAAGAAGGTGAAATATGTCATCAGTAACCACACAAAAAAAGATTGACTGCAAACAGATAGATTGCCTCGCCTGCGTCTTGCCAGCGAGTGTCTTTTGAGATAAGTTCATTATCTTTATCATAAGTGTGTGTCTGTCTCACAGGAGCTTGTATCCAACCACCGGTCGATAATTATTTACTCCTGCATGCTTATTATTTACTGCTGCATGCTTACCCTTACTACTACTACTAGTAGACTGTATGGAATAAGGAGTAAATAATTATATGGAATAAGGAGTAAATAATGATCGACCGGCGATTGGATACAAGCTCCTGTGGTCTGTCTGTCCGCTTAAAGGACCACAGGGTCGAAGTACGGTGAATGTACACAAAAATTGTTATGTAAAACGTTCCTTCTTCTTCTTCTTCTGCGTTCGTGGGCTGAAACTCCTACGTACACTCGTGTTTTTTTGCACGAGTGGAATTTTACGTGTATGACCGTTTTTTACCCCGCCATTTAGGCAGCCATACGCCGTTTTCGGAGGAAGCATGCTGGGTATTTTCGTGTTTCTATAATCCACCGAACTCTGACATGGATTACAGGATCTTTTTCGTGCGCACTTGGTCTTGTGCTTGCGTGTACACACGGGGGTGTTCGGACACCGAGGAGAGTCTGCACACAAAGTTGACTCTGAGAAATAAATCTCTCGCCGAACGTGGGGACGAACTCACGCTGACAGCGGCCAACTGGATACAAATCCAGCGCGCTACCGACTGAGCTATACTGTTCAAAAAAAGAAACGCATAGTTGCTACTTGCCAAATTTGTTTTATTTTTCGAAAAAATTAACAGAAAATCCAATATTTAGATTATTTGTTTGAAATTTGGTATGGACACAGTTGAATGCACACACAGTTCATTTGCATCTTCAAATCAATCAGTCAATCAATACGATTGGGTGCCGAGGCTGTCAAGTCAGTAGGGGGTGTGACTGCCTTGAGCAGCAACAACTGCCCGGCACCTTCTGGGCATGGACTGGATCAGATGCCGGATATCTTGCTGTGGGATGGTGTCCCACTCCTCCTGAAGTGCCTGCAATAGATCGCGGTGATTTGCCGGCGCTTCTTCTCGCCTGCGCACACGTCTGTCCAATTCATCCCAGAGGTGTTCTATCGGGTTCATGTCTGGCGACATGGATGGCCAGGGAAGCACCTGGACATGGTGGTCGGTGAGGAACTGGGTGGTGAGTCGTGCTGTGTGCGGGCGAGCGTTGTCCTGCTGGAATATGGCATCCTGGTCAGCCAGAAGAGGAAGGGCGTGTGGGCGCAGAATTTCCTCCACGTATCGCTGGGCAGTTATGCGCCCTTGGACGTGCACCAGGGTGCTCCTTCCAGCGGTATTGATCGCCCCCCACACCATGACGCCTCCACCACCATGAACGGGTGCCTCATCCACACAGTTGGGCGCGTAACGTTCGTTTACTCTCCGGTAGACCCTCCTCCGACCATCATGTCGCTGGAGCAGGAAGTAGGACTCGTCGCTGAACCACACGTGTCTCCAGTGATTCCGGACGGTCCAGCGAAGGTGCTGGTTGCCCCACTGCACTCGGTTCTGGCGATGGCGGCGGGTGAGGACAGCTCCTCTGTGAGGTCTGCGAGCTCTCAAACCAGCTTCACGCAGGCGGTTCCGCACGGTCTGGTCCGATAATCGGTGTGGCCCGGGGAGAGCCTGGACAGAAGATGAGGCCGACAGGAAACGATTCCGGCGGTCGTGAGCAGCAGTTGTCGCCCTTGGTCTTCCCGCTCGTGGCAAGTCAGCAACGGAGCCAGTGGCTTGAAACCTGACCCACAGTCTACTGATGGTGCTCTGGGACACGTGGAAGTGCCTGGCGATTGCACTTTGACTTTGGCCTGCTTGTAAACGACCCAATGCAATTTGGCGGTCTTCTCTGCTCAATCGGGCCATCTTTCGTCGCTGAATTGTCGTCTGATTTCTTTGTGGCGAACAATCCGCTTTTATGGGTTTTGGAAGACATGGTGAGAGCTCAATATTCCCCGAGTTTCACGAGATTACACTGAAGCATGACGAGTGGTCATGCCAAATGAGCAATTTTGACATTGTAGCCACTGATAACGCATGCGTCACGTGCAGAGCTCACTTGTGGCAATGGACGAAAGGTCGACGACCAGATAAACATTTTGTGCAGTTTGGTGGATATCCTTGTAGCCATATAACTAAATTAACCAAATATTACAAGCTATGCGTTTCTTTTTTTGAACAGTATACGTCCCCGCCCTGAACGTTCCAATAACTTCCCATTCTTGTTGTTGATTACGTCATCAGTAAACCAGGAAATATGCTAATGACCTCCAAAGGTCACAGAAGCTATAGCTAATCAATCCAACCAAAAATGCCCAATCTGCATCGAAACCAGCCAGACTGCAGATGTTTGACCCACGTTTCCACGTATGAGGATGTTCTTGTCCCATGCAAAGGCCTGGGGGGATCTTCGGATTGTGGTTGTCAAACTGGTTTATACGGGAAGGAAGCAACACTGAACACAAAAAGAGACAGATAATTTTTTTCAGAGGTATGGCCGATATGTTAGACAGCAGTATTTCAGTCAGAAACCACATGTGTATTTGAGCATCTTCCTAGCTTCTGCTCAAAAATCGGTTTGTGGGATTTGAGCAATATTTGGGTATGACAACACTTTTGACAGTGTTGTGTTCAGTGTATTCTTAAGGAACACGTATTCTTTTTTTAATAAATAATTACACTGCTCAGTATGATCTTGTCAGTGCTTATCGACACGGGTCCGTTCAAGAACCGGTCAGTCTTCAAAGCTGTATATAAATAGATCACTGACGTCAGCCGCCAACTGTGCGACACACAAGAAAGATCACTGACATACTGAAATAAGACCAAAATAGCTGCAAAAGCTGATGGTACCCAAAATACACGGGGACACTAACGCGATTCCAGACATACACGCTAATGATCCTTAGAAAGCATTATTCTTTATCTCATAATTATCCTACGTCTCGTCTCTTCTTAACTGAATACAAGGATCTATCCTTGAAAATATACTGGGTTTAAAGCAGACATTAAAGGTGGTCGTCTACATTTTTGCTTTTTTTCAATAATCTTATGGTTAGATTTCGCTAAAAAGTTATGTCAGATAATGAATGAACCATGGGGAAAAAAGTTATAGAAAAAAAAATATATGTAAAAATAGATTTTATTTTTGGGAAGCGTGACTCACGCTTCCAATATTTTGTTTTCTGCTTGCTGAGAACATGTGCTTTGCCTAAAAATACTGACCAATCAAATTCATGTCACTATGCTTATAGCCACGCCCAAACAAGTGCAGCAACAGTTTGACACTGGAGCGCTGTCCACGCTTTTTTTTAAACGCACGAAATGCACGGGATTTGAGAGGAGTTTTGCGCTTGGCATTTTCCAAATAAGGATATCCTACTATGAGTACTACGCTGGAATACTACAAGGAATTTTCAAACGGCTACACTGGCTTCGTCTTTCCTGATCAAAAGGGGGTGTATTGTTGATAATTGTAGATAATAGACTCTGCATTTTAATGGTCAAATGGCGATTTCGGTATAAAAATGTAGACAAGGACCTTTAAAGTGTGAATCAAGGCAGAAGCTAGAATACAATAGGGGTGGGGGGTCGGATGGCAATATGCTAATTCACCGTATGGTTCTTCATGCATTTGGGGGTAAGAAGGTGAGCTTGCGTGTGGGATGGAGTAGGAATAGAACTTGAACTGAAAAAGAACTACCGCCACCCTTTTCAAGACACACACACGCAATGTTTCTCTCTCTCTCTCTCTCTGTCTCACTGTCTCTGTCTCTGTCTCTGTCTCTCTCTCTCTCTGTATCTGTCTGTCTCTCTCTTGCTAGTCCAATATATTTATGTATATCTTCAACCAATACTTAGAGATTTTTTACTAGTTTAATACTTTGATGAGTTACTATTCATTTTAGGTATGAAATGATAGCATGTATATGTGTGTAGGTATGCGAGCGCATGCGAGCGCACGCGCGCGCGCGCGCGCGCGTGTGTGTGTGTGTGTGTATGTGTGAGTGTTTGCGCAGTATGTGTGTGTGTGTGTTGGGTCGATGTGAGTGTGTGTGTCTGTGTGTGTGTGTGTGTGTGTGCGCGTGCGTGTGTGTGTGCGCGCGTGCGTGCGTGTGTGTGTGTGTGCGCGTGCGTGCGTGTGCGTAGGTGTGTGTAGTTTTTTGCTTACGTTTACAATAATTCTCTGTATAATTATGTTCCAAGGACAGGTTGGAATATTAGGCTAAGCCTAAAACCTTTATTCTTATGTAATAAAGTTCTGAGTTCTCTCCTGCTGCCTTTCATGCACACTGCATCACGCCACTATGTAATGTTCTATTTGATCTCTATCCGACTTAAAATTAATACATCGCTTCAATCTTCTTACGCAAAGATCAGAACCTCAGATTAGGTGTCCTCCTCGCACTTTGACTGATTTGCAACAGAGAAGCTTAATTGAGTAAATAAGTGGCTTAACTCTTTACAATCCGGCTGCCCTGGTGGATTCTATTGATTTTTTTCACCGGTCATCTCACCTTCAGCGTTCGATGCCCCGTCATCTCACCAAAAACATGAGCTTTAAAATTTGCCTATTGCAGTGTACGTACAAATACGTACGTACTGCCGGTGTAACACGAGAAAATTACTCCCACAAGATTTTTACTCCGGAGTAAAAATTTCGTACGAAAATTGTACTCCCTTTACGAAAAAACTACTCCCCCATAACACGAGAAAATTACTTCCAACGACAGGTGTGTTCCGAGTCAACATTTCGGTCGAAAATGTTACTCCCCTGACGAATAAATAACGAATAAATTATTCCACCCTAACACGAGCAATTTACTGCCCACGCCAGGTGTACGCAACTTTTACTCCCCTGTCCCCTGTTAGTCTTGGTGGTGGAAGGGGTGGAGGGAGGGTAGCGCGACATTTGTTTGCGCGAGATCACATATTAGCTATTCCTTCGCCCGCATCCCATTTTCCTGTACGAGATTTTTACTGGAAGTCATAATTTGGGGAGTCAAAATTTCGTGGAGGGAGTACTTTTTTCGTACCTTGGGGAGTTCTTTTCTCGTACGAAAGGTGTACTCGGAGTAAGAATTTCGTACGAAATTTTTACTCCGGAGTAAATTTTTTGTGGAGTAAAAATGTCGTGTTACACCGGTTAAACACTCACTCCTTCCCGTGTACACAGTTCAGCTCACCATCCCAGATCTGGCCAAGCTCTTACATTGGAAAAGACCATCCCTCCACTTGGTCACACACCAAAACAGCGTGTGTGCTGCTCTCTTCAGAGCGGGATTTTGGAGAATTCTTTCTTTCCTAAAAGTCATCAGTGACTTTAGAGGAAATGAATTCATGAAAGCGTTCCAATTCAACAAGATCGCCCCAACCTAGCTGAACAAACCCAAAGCTACAGACAATGAACAAAAAACACTCAACATTAAATCAAAGATACCGTGGGATTTGCTCACAGTTTCCCTGCCTCCTTGAGTCCAACACACGCATCTGATTTCTGAGTAAATTCTGGCCACTGAGAAAACCGCTTGATGATTTCGTTCATTTCTTCAGCGCACAAAAACAGAACCGATGCACATCACATTTCAGAGTCTGAGTGAATACGTCTTGTAAGCCTTTCATTATTATTCGCATGTTGTGAATCTTGTTCGTCCCTTATAAAAGATCCATTTTTTTTTTAAATTCGTTTCGTCTATAACTAATCGTTTCATAAACAAACATTTCTTCTTTTTTGATTCTCGATTTTGCAACTTTAGCGGTCTGTTTCGGATTTTGTATAGTCTTGTACACCTTTGATCCATAATGCTGACGAAGCAGCAATTTTACAAACAAACCTAAGACAGAGACGCTAAGACTAATTTATTCTGAGTTTTTTTGACGCCTGTGATCTCTACATCGTCAACGTGTCATTAACATGCAATGCAATCAGAATGTTCCGTGACATCATTTCCACACGAAACCAGAACGGTACTTTCGCTTGACACACTTTTCAGATAAGGTTTTCACTAATTGACTCTTATGGCAGGGTCGGGAGAAAGGCAATCTAATTACGTGAGGCAGCATCTAATTATTCGACATCTGTCGACGGACCAGAGGAGAACTGCAAGGCATCAAGAAAGACTGCGTGCAGAGTCAGATGAGAAACCACAAAATCAATTTGCTCCAACACTCGACGACCTACTTTCTTGTGAGACATGCGAGTGAATGACTGGAGGTGTGTGTGTGTGTGTGTGTGTGTGTGTGTGTGTGTGTGTGTGTGTGTGTGTGTGTGTGTGTGTGTGTGTGTCTCTCCGTGTGTGTGTGTCCGTGTGTGTGTCCGTGTGTGCGTGTGTATGTGTCCGTGTGTGCGTGTGTATGTGTCCGTGTATGTGGGTTTGTGCGTGTGTGTGCGTGTTGATGTGGCTCTCTCTCTCTCTCTCTCTCTCTCTCTCTCTCTCTCTCTCTCTCTCTCTCTCTCTCTCTCTCTCTCTCTCTCTCTCATGTTAAAACACACACACGTACACACACATTAATTCTAAAAAGCTTCCCGACACTGTACGAGCCAAAGAACAACAGAAGCAGACCATAAGACATACATATATATATATGTCCATACGAAAAGTCGAACTAACGAAGGTCACGCTACCTCCAGTGATCAGCCGGTGTAACAAACAGCTGGGAGTTGAAAGCGACTACGGAAGGACAAGCAAAATGACCAGGGTCCACCCTAGACACAAGACAACGACCGTCATTGTCCCCCCTTGGACAGTACGAGGACAAGCAAGCGCTGTTCACACTGGTCAGTCTCGCACCTGTCTGGACAACAAGGACACTTGTCCTTCTCCCACCTTTATCTGTGGAGACTGAGTGAATGAAAAGAGTGGTTAAGAAAAGAATCATTAAAAGGTGAAGACAGAATTATTCCAAAATACTAAAGATGACACATAATTATTCCCGGGGGTCAGAGCAACTGTCGGAGAAACGGCTTTAGTTGCAATTGTGTTTCTTGTTCTGCTGCCTAATATCTCAAAACAATTAGTCAAATACAACACCATTAACGGAAGCAAAAGAACCTGGAATCACACGCGGATAAAGGATGCAGACTACAGCTTCAACCATGTACCATACACAACTGTCACATTCCTCCCTTGCACGGAATTATGAAAACAAGTGAGGCTTGTTCACCGTAAAATAATGCTGCACTGAACTGATACAACATAAAATGTATATGTCACAGGACAAACGAGTATCCAGGACAATCCAGAATTGTCCTAGGACAAACGCGGATCCTTGTTTTTCCTAGGAGAAACAAGGATCCCAGTTATTCATGGAAAATATCAAGTACAAATGCAGATCCTTGTTCTTCCTAGGAGAAATGAGGATCCTCATTCTTCCTAGCGGCCAGTAGAAACCAAGAATTAGTACAAATCCGGATTGTCCTATTTACATATTGCTTACAGTGGTTCAGACCAGAGGAATTGATTAATATGAACAACGTACATTTTCCAACTCTAAATCACATGGAACCCAGCAGTCTCACAGAGATCAGTCTGATACAAGCCTCACGGGCGTGCACTGGATGGCATGCATCTTCCAGCTCTTCTGCGTCAAACGTCTGCAAGTGCAAGACCACTTGTCTGACCAATAGATGTTGTTGTAAGAAAGCTGGGATCATGTGTGGGACAAAATGTCACCCATCAAATTCTTGCTGCAAGAACTGAGTTTGTAGTGCACGTGTTGCATTGGGCAGACCCAAAGGGTAACTTGAGGCGAACAATTACACTAATGACACTGTCAATTTATTCAGTTCATTTTCGATCTCAGACTTTTTATTATTCTCCCTACTATTAGTCCGGGCAGGAGGCCTTGATCATGGGCTTGCTTATTGGTGTTGATCAAACCTTTAATTAATTTAGTTAATTATGTTTTCCATTCAGATGATTTTCACACTCTACTGCTTGAGCACGTTCTGTATGGATCAATATCAAATGTAGAAAATGTATTTAACTATAGTTTCTAAGCAAAGTCTATTTTTTAGAAAAACGCTCAAACATTTACTGTTCTTCTTCACTGTAACAGCGATGGTATATAGTTTCGTCAAAAACCAGGTCAACGATTTCTTCCTCCTCCCCGGACGAAATTGATCAACATTACACGCTGTTTTATTTTGTCGATTATTAAACCATTGATTTATTGTTCTAGTGTTTTCCCTCTGTAAGATTCCAGTTTGCACTAGGACAATCTTGGATTGTACCAGATCTCAGTTTCTACTGGCCGCTAGGAAGAATGAGGATCCTCATTTCTCCTAGGAAGAACAAGGATCTGCATTTGTACTTGTTATTTTCCAGGAAGAACAGGGAGCCTTGTTTCTCCTAGGAAAAACAAGGATCCGCGATTGTCCTAGGACAATTCTGGATTGTCCTGGATACTCGTTTGTCCTGTGACATATACATTATAAGTACAGTGCCGTTTCAACATCAGATCTAAACACTAGCTTAGCTGTCCTTGCTTGCCACACCAAAACACCAAAACTTCTTTTTGATCACAAAATTGTTCCTTGTGAATTTATTTTTTCAATCACACAGGGCGGGGATATAGCTCAGTTGGTAGCGCGCTGGATTTGTATTCAGTTGGCCGCTGTCAGCGTGAGTTCGATCCCAGGTTCGGCGGAAATTTATTTCACAGAGTCAACTTTGTGTGCAGACTCTCTTCGGTGTCCGAACCTCCCCCCGTGTACACTACATTGGGTGTGCACGTTAAAGATCCCACGATTGACAAAAGGGTCTTTCCTGGCAAAATTGCTTAGGCACAGTTAATAATTGTCTACCTATACCCGTGCGACTTGGAATAATAGGCCGTGAAAGGTAAATATGCGCCGAAATGGCTGCAATCTACTGGCCGAATAAAATTTCATCTCATACGGCATCACTGCAGAGCGCCTAGAACTGTACCCACGGAATATGCGCGATATAAGACTCATTGATTGATTGATTGATTGATAACTGGTAAATATATTTATAGTCACTTCAAAACACAGCCAACTGTCTTAATTAACCGATTCATTAACACACTCAATTCCTACTTCAGACTGTTTTAAAGACCACGCTCATAAGCATTGCTCGTTGAGCTCCTTTGCTTTAATTACATGTGTGCGGTTTTGTCATTTGACATTCTTGAATAAAACCTGTTAAACCCAAACACAGTCAGCTGTCCCTTTTAGTCGATTTGGACCTTCTCGTGTTATGAGCTCTCTGCGACGGAAGCGCACGGAACCTGCTCCTGACCTCCTTGATCCAAGACAAACACGATTGGTTGACCGAGATGTTGCTTCTGGCAACGACAATCACATGATCAAACAACGCTGTATGCGCAGACTCAGTCCGCCAGCTTCCTTTAAACCATCATCACTAGCACGGGCCGTTTTGAAAGGGATCTTGTTTTTAATGAAATTTTGAAAAACCACTGCACACGTGATTTGTTGTGCATATACTGCAAGGTTGTGTCGGTGCAACTGCATAATCCGTGCAGAAAAGGAACGGATTTAGAGATTCAAGGAGGGATAAGAAGCTTAGAAGGTTTTTTGGGGCTCTAAAACTCGAGCTCGTTTTCAACACAGTTGTTAAACTTTCGAACATTTGTCTTACATCTTTTTGTTGTTGTTGCAGTTTGCAGTTGCAAAGCTGCAGTCTTTTTGTTGTTGTTGCAGTTTGCAGTTGCAAAGCTGCAGTCTTTTTGTTTGTTCTCTTGACCGGGTATTTGGCTGTAAAGGTTTTTTTTTAACCTTTTTCCTCCTACTGAGACTAAAATGTTAAATCCACCAGTCCGTGTTTATGTACGAGTATAAACCTTATCACGTTAGCGGATTAAAGCGAGCTCATAAAACGTACACTGTAATTATTCTTGACAGAATAATACACTAAATTTCTGAAATCAAAAGAAAAATTCGCAACGATGGTAAAACTGTTATAATTCGCAAACATGGTCAAACTGCTTATAATATAGCCTAACGTTTAAACACACAAAAAGATGGACCAGTGTTTGGTGAAAAGACCAAACTCACACTCGCTTGATTAAAAGCAATGGTGTGCTCAAAGATCCAACTGGAATCCATGACAAGATTGGGTCGGTGGTAAAAGCTGCTGAGTCAAATACATGTATCAACATCCGCCAGACTCTTTTTAGTCTTTATCAAAATACTTAATGAATGAAAGCTAACATTGATGATGAAACACGGACTTGCAATTCAGTCTGAACAATATTGTATCCCATTCAAGCCCGATAGCCTGTTATTTAGATGGTATCAATGTAGAGGAATCAAAAACCACGGAGGGTGAATTTCAGTTCCATTGATTCGAATGGCAACTTGGCAAACGCAGGGATGTGTCTTTCCAATTCAAGAGTCAAGTTTAAGAAAGTCTTACCGCAAACAAACAGTTAGAATTACAATGAAACCAAGTCCTTTACAAACACAGCCACGGGGGAGCCACTTCCAGCAGTACTCCTGATCATCCATTTAATTTAACTGACGCTCAAACGACAAATGTTGATCTACACCGAGAAAAAAAAATCTCATTCAAACTGAGGCACTCGTCTGAGTTTGCCGTAAAATTGAAACTTGAGCAACTAAAACTTTCCAGGAAACACATCCTGTTTCCTTTCTCATCCTTTTGTCAAACATCTCTGTCTCTGTCTCTCTCACACACACACACACACACACACACACACACGCACGCACACTCTGTCTGTCTGTCTGTCTGTCTGTCTCTCTGTCTGTCTGTCTGTCAGTCTCTCTCTCTCTCTCTCTCTCTCTCTCTCTCTCTCTCTCTCTCTCTCTCTCTCTCTCTCTCTCTCTCTCTCTCTCTCTCTCTCTCGTCGGTCAACATTAACCGAAGGCTAAATGTGGAAAGCACACAAAGTGAAACAAAGTTTGGTCGCCACAGTACGACGAAAACATTGACACCGGTTCTTCCAGCAAGTGACCTGTTTCGGAACCACACTTTTAGCCACACGGACAGTGGTCGTGGGGTCAATTTACACACCGGCAGTCATCAAGTCACACTTGAACTTTCTATAACTCTGCGTTCAACCACTTCATCGTGAAGCCAAGAGCCATGCAGTCTGGGTCCTCTGTGGTGCACGTGTCAATTTATACGAGCACAAGAGTCACAATTGAACTTCAAGTATTTTTTTTAGCAGTGTGTGGTTGGGCACTTGACTCGTGTGGTAACAAGGGATCGGGGATTTGTTCCATGATTCTCCACCTTCCCAATCCTCGCCCTGCCCCCCCCCCCCCAACCGATCCACACAAACTTCTGCTATTTCTGGACCTGGCCAATCCACTTTAAACTTGTGTTTGTTCGCATGAAATGGATGGAAACCTTCAAACAGCGCTCTTTTTCGGCGCCATCCGTCTCTTCTTTTTAAGTATGTTTCCAGATTTGGCCCAAGGACTTTCTAACTCTATCTTCTTGATGGCAGTGGTAAAACAGAGTGTGTGGCATCAGTGTGCTCATTGGCACTACCCGTGTTGTTACACATTATCGACAGTGTAAAACGAATTTCTTCTGATCTTGATGTTTTCCGTACCTCAGATACGCACAGAATTATGGCACACACACACACACACACACACACACACACACACACACACACACACACACACACACAAATGGGCATACTGCTAGGCACGCTAAAATGAACTAATTAAAGCAAAATGCCATGCAGACTTCCTGCTGAAAATGAACACCACACACAATAGCACGCACTAGCACACTTGATCTTCTACTCCCACCCTACCATCATCCGCCAACATACCTCCTTAATCCTACCTCGAACCGCATTCGATGTCTTTCTGGGGGATGGTATTTACTGCAAAAGGAACCATACGAATTCTGGGTGAAGGACATGCAGCAAATTTGATTGCACTCTCATCGCCCAAACTCACCCCCCCCCCCCTCCCTCCATCCTCCACCCCCTCTCCCAACACCTATATTTCCTCCTCCTTATTTACCTGCAAGACTCTTCAAGCCCTCTATGACACTCACACACACTGAAGACCGCAGAGAGTACGCCACTTCACCGCTAATGTCAACACCCCTGGCCTTGGGACAAGTCTACGTCACCACGTCTATTTGAGGTCACCCTCTCCTCTACTCTATACCCACCCCCTCCCCCTGTCCCCTGCTGACCGCCAGTTACGATCCCCCCGTTGGGCCCACTTGGCCGAGTGGTAAAGGCGCACGGCTCATGGGGTTGGCGAGTCCAAAGGTCGAACCTGAGATCTGCTTTTTTTTTTTAGTGGAAAGGTTCGAACTGTGTGAGAGTGGTGTCAGACTATAACGTGACGATTGCAAAAACAAGCAGGAAAAGCGACCTGAGCAAGGTTTCTTCCTCTCCCTCAGACGTGTACGTGAAGCACTGAATGGTCAAGCGAACCGGAATTATGATCTGGTCTCGCCCATCTTGACCCACATGAGTTCAAGGAAATGAGAATCATCACCCAATTTCGACCACAAAAAAACCAACTAAATGAACAAGTAACATATACCGGTCCGCAAGAAAAGACCCCCCCCCACACACACACACACACACACACACTCTTATCCTTCCTCTCTTTGCATGCCTTGCAGATGTACATATTATAAAGCAAGTGGATCGACAGGCGAGCTGACGTTTCTATGCCCTCTTTACTCTCAGCACAGTGTGTGCGAAGGTCAGAAGAACGTCTTTACCCATTTACTTACCACACGTCATGTTTGGGGAATCGATACTGGCAGGTCAACGGTGCAATGTTTACTAAAGTGGAAAGCATGGGGATTTGGGTTGGAGAATAGGGGGGGGGGGGGGTAAGGGAGGAGGCTGGTGGGATGTTCTGGTGATAGTAGGCCATCTAAGAAAGAGAAAAATGTGGACAAGGGGAGGAGGGGGGCGGGGGGGGGGGGGGGTAGACAGAAAATGTATACTGGCAGGTCTACAGTGCAATGATGAAAGTGGAAAGCATGGGGATATGGGTTAGAGTATGTGAGGGAAAGAGAGAGAGGGGGATGGTGGGGTGTTCGGGGGATAGTAGGCCATTCTTAGGAAGAGAAACATGTGGACAAGGGGAGGAGGAGGAGGGGGGGGTAGACAGCAAATAGAGAGGGGAAGGGACACCTCCTAAATTAGAGAAAGAGAAAGTGCAATATTGTGGTAGGCATGGAGCCAGTCATATGACTGTTGAACTACTTTACGG
>NC_090250.1:28629603-28695416 GCF_037325665.1 Littorina saxatilis | reverse complement strand
AAAAAACATTGACTATCCAAGTTACCATGAATGGCAATAGTTGACTCCTGAAAAGTAGCAAGGATATAATTTGAGACGATAAACGCCTGATGCAATCCCTCCTCAAGGTCAGTCAACTCAAAACCTTCATCATCATTCGCAACATCAGTAGGCAACACAGCGGGATTCGTATGTCCAGAAATCATGTCGAAAAAATATTACATTTCAAAAGCATGTCCAACCACAGTTGTTGGCAAGTGTTCGTGTCCGAAGTAGCCTTCAGTGTGTGTATATGTATTCATGTGACAGAGAACGTGACCTCATTGTTCAATCCTCTCTCTCTCTTCTTTCTCATTCGAACGCACACACGCAAGAACGTAGCCTACGCACGCATGCACGCGCACGCACACACACACACACACACACACACACACACACCCCGCTGACGCACACGGCAAACCACGCACACACACACTGACTGTCGGCAAGCATCTCTTTTTGTTTTCTTTACCTTTGTTTATTGTGTTTTCGATATTTGTGTTTATTTTTTGCTTGACTTATCTGTTTTATTTTAATGTTTGCTATCCACATCGTGTGATAAATGTTTCTTCTCAGTCTCCGAGTCAGTTTAGTTTCTGCACGCCGCTTTGGTACTCCTTGTTTTTCTTTCTGGTGTTTTGTGCGCGACTGATTTGCGGATTTATTTTTATTCCTTTCATATGCAGTTGAAGTGTTGTGGGTGTTATTGTCTGTATATGCTATGTTGCGTCTGTGTATGCCTACAAGAATTTTGGGTGTAATGTGCCTGTGGTCTGCTCGCAGTCGAGCACAGAAAACATGGCGGCGCCCTGCAGGCAAATTCGTGGAAAGTCTTCCCGACCGCAGATACCAGCGTCGTCCGCGACGCTGGAATAATGCCAGACGCCAGGCGGAGCAGCCACTAGATTGCCAATTTTAAAGTCTTAGGTATGACCCGGCCGGGGTTCGAACCCACGACCTCCCGATCACGGGGCGGACGCCTTACCACTAGGCCAACCGTGCCGGTTTGCAACTGCGTACTTGCACCACTTCTTGCGATATGTGCAGCAGCCTTTAAGAGCGATTTAAATCTAACCGGTTTCTTTATTACGGTTTCGTTTCACGGTAATAAAAAGCCAACTTGATTATTGCTTGTTCCCACGTCGTCAGTTCATACAGGACACAGAAAGTGGGTCTATGTGTACATTTGAACAACAATATAAAAAAAAATGTGAATACAAAAAGTAATGGATCCTAACTTTTTCTTTCCACGACTTATTCATTCAACAATTACGGTTAACCTTCGTGGTTGAAAACGACGTAAAACACCAAATAAAGAAAGAACAATTACGGTCGTTTCTTTGCACGTAATTTTTGGCATAAACACTCTCCAGTTTTGACAGAAACCTTTACAACCGTTCTACTTATCTTTACAGGGTATTATTGTCCCGAAAAAAATGTGTGTGTCATTATGTTTGTGTCATTATGATCATTGCAAATCTGTGTCAGACATAGCGTCTGTTTTGTTAGCCGATTAATGGCAGAGAAGCCTCTACTCGATAGTAATTACTTCTATTTTGAGCAGGCTTTAAAGAGAATGAGGAGAACATTCGTTTTGCTCTTCTTATCTACAGCAATATTGGGGACTACCTGAACAAAAGGGAAAGATAATGTGTAGCCACTTAAAGGTCAACTCACCACGGGAAGATAAATTATCGCTGTTACTCAGATGATTTAATTTGTGATCTGTTTTCTTTATTTAAAAAAGAGGTTACTCGGTTACTGTGCAAAATCTATACAACTGAAAATGGATTCAAATGGGTCACATCGCTTTGCAATAATCATGAAATCACCGATGATGGCTTTTATTCTGGGAGCAGCATTGTAGCTGTCTTCCCCACATGGTTTCATGAATTTTTCCCTTTTCCCGTACCTTGTCCACAAAATTCTGCTCGTAAAAATAATAAAGTTGTCCCACCTACGCAATTCAGCCGCGTTCAAAACGAAGACAGAAAATTACACAAACTATAACTTAAGTTAGAACACTGGGAATGAAAGTTCTATCCGCACAACCCGCGCACATAAACATGAAAAAAGCTCTTCTTCATAAATGTACAGTCAAAGCATAAAACGTCGTCTTCACTACCGTTGTCTGGCTATAAGATGTAACAATAAAAATTCAACAAAACTTGCAAGAGAAGAAACCGCACATCCGCACAACCAACACGCATGAACATAAAGAAAAAGCTCTTCTGCATAAAAGGTGTTAGTAAACCTTAAACGTTTCTTCCCTGCTTTTGGTTAGCTTCAACACGTTACACTGAAACTTCCACCAAATTCCCAAGAAATGCACCAGCACAAACCACACGCATGAACATGAAGAAAAAGCCCATTTACAGGGCTTTGCAGGTAAAGCAAGAAAGTTGTCTTCTCTATACCTTTATCTAGCGTCAACACTGAAAACCCATCAAAATCAGAACTACATGCATGTGTCCGCACAACCCACTTGAACCTAAACAGAACGGGACAGAACATCCGATGAAGTGACTGTAAACACACCCACATCACAATATATACACGTTGCTTCCAAAGGTCAAGTGGCGTCCAACATCAAGATCATAAACCAACCATTTGATCCTTCCAAGTAAGGAAACAACGGCAAATAAGCCTATTTATTAATTTATCACACACTCTCGCGAGACGAACTTGAGAAAGGGGTCATATATAATATATAATATACATGCGGACACTAACCCAAGAAAAAAGAAGACCAAGATAACAACATTATCACGTGAGAGAGAAGAAGATACCAAGAGGAGTAACATACATCATCAACATGCCTGAATTTCTTTTACACACTTGTGACTGTTCTGCCACTAAACGATAATGCTGATCACAAAAGAAATCTACGTTATTCCCCCCTCTGCTTCTTTACCTCTGTAAACTTGTAGAGCTAGTTATTTTTCGATAATGACCCAGCAACCAAACAAATAACGAGCCAGCAACAGCCTGAATCCTCGATAGCGCAATGGGTTGAGAAGCTGTTCTGTTTTGGTACTACTTTTGCGACTGAAAAGTTCCGAACGCTCTATACGTACGAAATATACATCTCTGGAGCAAACAATACAAACATACCGCATTTAAATTAACAACTACAGGCCTGAACACATGAATCTCCATATAAAATCCATGAGTTAGGTTGTTTTCTGAATCTAGATCTGCCGTGCACACACCGTTCATCACAAGCAAATTCCCAAGGCAAGTAACTCATACTCTTGCCGACAAGAGTAGTTCCCCTTCTTTTAACGCAGTTTCTTCGACAACACTGACTGCAATCCGACGGTCAGTTTTCAACAATATTTCATTTTATAAAAAGATCACACGCAACAAAATGCACACATCTCATCAATTTAAACAACATAAAGCGGTTTCATACACTATTTTCCCCAGAAAACTGAACTTCATACAGTAATTAACGTTCGAACACGGGTGCAAAAGTTCGTCTGCTAGTCCCATTTGACGAAAGAACATTATCCTAACACGATACTAAAACATAAACAGAACACACAATATCTGCCTTTACCGCCACAGCAGAATAACAGCATATCTGTGTACTTGATTTTAGTCTAAAACAGGGAAACTGACAAGAAGTGTTAACAGAATGGAATGATTTGCACGGAACTATACAACCGCGCATTAATCGATCGCCTGCGCAGGTTGACTGGTTGAGTGATTCGGATTCGATCAAACTTTCGCACAAAAACTCCTGTTTTCTTTGAATAACTGAAGAAAGGAGGAATAAAGAGGTTACACACCTCGTCTCAGTGATTATTAAAAATAATGGTCTCAGTTCGCGGTCATGAAAAAGCTCGCTGAAGCTCGCATTTTTCATGATCCGCCAACTTCGACCATTATTTTTAATAATCACTGAGACTCGGCATGTAACCTCTACATACTACTATACAAACAAGAAGAGCAAACGCTCGATCGAGTCACTTTCGCAGTTCTGAATATTATATGAGGCATCAGATGGACAGGAAGAAATTGCTATTCACAACACAATGAGTCACGTTCACATAAAATTTGAGCCCGGTCACTTTTATAGTTTCCGAGAAAAGCCCAACGTTAAGTTGTGTGTTGCCGAACAGAAAAGGCTAGTTATCTCCCTTGTTTTTCTGATAACGTTCGTAAAAGGCTACAGATGTAAATACTTTGATGTAAAGAATAATCCTACAAAGTTTCAATCACATCCGATGAACTTTGTCAAAGATATAAAATGTCTAATTTTTCCTTTGACGCTGACCTGTGACCTTGAAAAAGGTCAAAGGTCAACGAAACCATCGTTAAAGTGTAGAGGTCATTGGAGGTCACGACTAAACAAAATATGAGCCCGATCGCTTTGATAGTTTCCGAGAAAAGTCCAACGTTAAGGTGGTGTCTACGGACGGCCGGCCGGACGGCCGGCCGGACGGACGGCCGGCCGGACAGACTAACACTGACCGATTACATAGAGTCACTTTTTCTCAAGTGACTCAAAAACCACGAAAGACAAAGAAACAGGGACAGAGAAGACACTACACTGTGACCTTTAAGTCTTAATATTAATTGGGCGAAGTCAACTTCGCGAAGCCTACTTCACAAAGCGTGCCTCACGAAGCTTTGGCACTGAATTTTCGCTAAAAAGACTTCGCGAAGTCGATGTCGGGCTAATTTAAGAACAGCTTTTACATCGTCAACTCCCTGCCAATGAAATATGTTACCAGTCATAAAACTAGCCTTCCACATTCAGAGTATCAGAGAATCAATCACGAAAAAAGGTCAATAATATCGTAAGAAGGAGTTTACGAACCTAAGTCAAAGCCAACATCCAACGGCAGTAGCTCACGCTACAACTTTCAGCTAACTATGTACATGAAAGAGACTTCAGCCTAAACATGTAAATAACTTTAAAATCTTCTTATCTTTGCCGTTCTTGAATCAATCACGATGACAGACTAATTCAATGCTGACAGGGATTTTCCACTTACCATACCTCCAATGCCCAGGTGTTAAAATGGCGATTTACAGGTGTACACAATTTACGAAATCCACACAACTTGTAAATTCACAAAATCCACCACTTCACGAATTTACTAAATCTACCACAAACGACGAACAAACTGAAGACGATGGAAATATAAAACTGTATCACACGATGCTTCTCTCTCTCTCTTCCTCAAGCAGCGAAAGATGCTGATGTTCAGTCAGTGCAATAAAGACCGAGTGACACAAGCTGTCGCCGGAATACCGAACGTCAAGAAGAGGTTGAGACTGGCGGGGTGAAGAAGAGTGGGAGGGCACGGGGGCTAAGAACAGCAGTGGGCAAAGAAAGCTTAAATATTATACACAGACCTCCCCATACCGCAGGTTGCTGTAGGCAAAAGAACGTGGAGGGTATTAGCCGTCAAACGAAAAGAGTGAGGGGAGATATATAAATATATTGTATTGTATGGGGAGATTTATATATATATATATCAACACTGGTCGTGCCAGGTCAGCCTCCTTTGATATTCCATCTTACGACTAGTGCGGCGACCTAATTTCCAGCGAATAGATATGGTTACACCTCAAAATGAGGAGGAGTCTCCACTGCACTCTTCACTAAGGTGTTTTGTGTCAGGTTGTGTGCCCTGCCGTGCTATATATATATTGAAAAACCTATGACGTAGGATATAAAAAAAAACTATATATATTTATGCAAATACTGCCTGTCGCATAAATAGCTTTTATTTCTATATTATGCGTACACACACACACGAAGGCTGGCCAAGTTAGGGACGTTCGTTGCAGACAGGGGGAGTAACACCGTGAGGGCGAGTAACACAGGGTGTAACAGCGGTTCAGTGTGAACCGTCAGGCCACGCTGAGAGGAAGATTCAATATTATTTTGGACAAAAAGATAAGCGTGTAGCCGTTTCGGTACGGTGTACAGAACTGTGTGTTTGCAAACATGTAACGATGTCGTGACGCCCATTTAGACAGACGTGTAACGTGCGAGATTTATATCAGTGTTTTCAGTTCTAAACGTGTAGCTAAAAACGTCCTTATCTTCTTTGCAGTCGTTTCTTCGAATATAATCAATGACCTCATAATAAACGCCAGGCTTTTGCGAAAATAAAATGAAGCTAACACAATTTAACACTGTCAGAAAGACCCTTCAAATGCAAACCACGGCATGACTGTTTGGTGCGAGGCCCGGTTGTTCTAATCAAGCACACGGCATACGGGTCTATTCAGGTCTATATCATTTACCTTTTGAACTCGGCCAAGATTGTACAACTGCAATTCTAAAGAGACAGTCAAAGTACGTCTGACAAGATTGGTCTGCACTACTTGTTGAACACTGCCTGGGTCATGGAGACCTAGAATTGTAATTAAGACTGTGTATGACGTTAATATATATATATATATATATATATATATATATATATACATTGTATATCGATTCCGAAGGTGTACCATAATAATTATAAAACATCTGTCTCTCAAAAGAAAAGAAAACCCACAGAAATTAGTATTAGAGCTCTGAGGCATTAAACACAGCAGAAATAACACTAGAGCATATTATTATAATATCATTTCGCATAACACTATCGAGGAGTGAAAGCATTACTGAGCGAAATTCCGTTTCTTTCGATTGTCTCATTATTGCGTGTCTGCCCGCCCAGTACAACGACATCGAATATCACGTACCTGCATGGTCAAGTTTCGTTTCGTCTGAAGACAATTACACCTTTCACAAACCTTTCTTGTTCTAGTAATTATATAATAACAAGCGCAAGAACGAAAATATCAAGCAGTAAATCCAAGAGTGTAAAAAAGAGCATAGTCCTCACACGTGGAAGGAAGCATTACTCACAAGTTCGCTGCTAATGCCAGTTAGTGCTGTCACGTCATAATAATCAATAGAGTACACATGAGGCGAGCTCGGACAGCAGGTATGTAATCATCAAGGCTGTGTTGCAAAACAAAGGCTGAACACTTCCTGCTTCGTCGATACGTTTGCACCGACAAAGTCACAGGCATAATTATGCACCGTGGCTATAATAATAGGCTAAGTGCTTCAACTAAACAATCACTTCTTCAAACAACATGTCATAGCAGTATCAGTCTCCACCATTGCCGACAGCAGGACAAAATGGCCATGAAAGGCATATTTTGACATTCTGGTTTGCAATGCCACATACAAATCAAAATACCTAGGTACAAAACCGCTACACAAATCAAATATACATACACATGCATTGCGTGCTATCCTATACTTACAGTATGAATGGATACAACTGACAGCGAAAGATATTTTGACATGCTGGCCTGGCATGCCAACATTTAATCTCTGTGTACGAAACCGCTGTGCGGCAGTACAATACGCATACATGCACACATGGTGCGTTTACACACACTGAATAGTACAATTTATGCACACGGCTTTTTTTGAAGGTATGGTGAGATAGAAGAATAAAATATAACGAAACTCTTCTTTTCTCTTGCTTCTCCGTACCTGTGTTCTGTTTCAGTCTTGCCTTTTGTTTCTTCTTTTTCTTCAATTATAATTCAAAGTTATTTACTTTCTCTTCCGACTATGCTCCCAAGTTCATCTCCGAGTCGCCCCGTCACGTATCACATATAAATGAATACCGTGAACATTAACTAAAGTCCTGTGTCTAATAAAATCTAATTAGCGGTTGTCCTTCATCTGGGAGCAATTGTCATACACATAAAAATGGCTCCGGTTCAGCCAAGCACAACGATTCTTTGTCATCACTGTAGCATGACAACAATGATTATCTGTCTCAACATACGCATGAAGTCAGCATAAACGTAATTAATGATAATTCAAAGTTTGACAAAAATGTTTTCACGACAAAAGTTAAAATACAGTCTTCGGCGAGGGTTTATTCTCCAGCTTTCCTGAAAATATTTCAAAGGTTTCTTTCTCTACCAACAACACGCTTAATGAAGGTACCTATGCTGAAGAACTCCAAGGTCTCAGACCTGAAGCCATCGCGCGACCTGGTGATGGAAGAACGAGCAATGTTCTCTGGTTCACTGAGTTTCCACAAACCACACCAGAAGTCAGGGAACCGTCCCCAAGACCGTAAACAACTCCACAGGACACAGGGAGCTAGCTTTCACTGAGTGTCACAACGATTCACACCAGAGTGTTTTTCGTTTAAAGCCACATTCCTTTTAAAATCAAGATGATGAAGTTTGACATGTGTATATATAATATATAACATACTATGTTCAACGGTGGAAATTCACATACGTGTAATCTTGCGAAATTAATCTGGATACAGCACAGAAATAACATGTCCAATTTTACACAGAAAGCCGAGTAACCAGACTGTTTTCTGTGTGTGTTTTTTCCCCAAATGTTGGCAAGCTAACGGATATCTTGTGTGCACGCGACAGCTTGTACAGATCCGTGAAAGGAAGAAAGGCGTCTTTTAAAAGTGGTAAAACGTCATGGTTGAAGGTCTGGTACGGTTGTGGGCGATACGCATGAACTAACAATGTGATAGTGCAAGCGCAGCACAAATTGCCGCGTTTCAATGAAGAGAGAGAGACACAAACACACATATATAGCGTGTGTGTGTATGCGTGTCTGTGTGTGTATGCGTGTCTGTGTTTGTGTGTGTGTGTGTGTGTGTGTGCGTGTCTGTGTGTGTGTGTGTGTGCACGTACGCGCCTGCTTGTGTCTTTATAATATATGCTACCCAACCACCCACCCCCTACCTGGACACCCAGATTTAATTTGTCGTTTTGACCATCAGAGACAGAATCCAGTAATCTCTTAGTCACTGTCTGTACCTGGCCAACCTCAGGGGACAAGAAAATTGCATACTCACCACCATGCAGCTCTATACTTAAGGTCACAAGCATCCCCCAAACAGGTAAAAACATGCCAAGATCAGCAAGAGGTCCCCCAAGTATTTACCTGTCAGGTAACCCTTGGCCCTTATCACCGCCACACGACCTGTTTGCCTCCGTTTCTAACAACACCCACACACACTGTGTACCCTACACCCGGCGAAAGACACTACACCGTGATGTAAGTTGTAACGGTGGTCCTAATTTGTACACTACTGATAGAGCTGTGACATAACTATGGCCATAACTTTTACACTACTGATTCGGCACACGTACGGCTTCCTCAGTTTTGCCACAGTTCCTAAAACCCACAAAATATATTGTATATTGACCCCCAAAAGATCCCGTGCAAGACACTACACTGACTCACAGTTGACTGTGATGTCATGCTGACTTCTGTGGGTACACTACTGGTAAGCCCTGTGACATAACTCTTGACATGACTTTGAAACCGCTGATATGGCATACGTAAGGCTTCCTCAATTTTGACACATTTCCCAACATGTAGTGTATATTGTCCCCCAAAAGACCTCGTGCAAGACACTACACTGACTCACAGTTGACTGTGATGTCATGCTGACTTTTGTTTGTACACTACTGGTTAGGCCTGCCGTCGGTGACATAACTCTGGACATAACTTTTAAACCGCTGATATAACTTTAAACCCGTTGATTTGGTTAACATCTGACTTGACAATTTTGCCACCATTCTTAATGATGACAACATACCCCCCCCCCCCCCCCCCCAAAAAAAAATAAAAATAAAAAATCATGAAAAAAGGAGTCAATATTACGTCGTATGTACCACTCACATGTGTGAATATTATTATGACACCTTCAATGATTTGTGTACACCATTGATTGACGCTTCTATGCTACACTGGCACTGCTCATTAAGTGTACCATTACTTGACTTGGCTACCATCATAATCAGGAGACATGACCTGACTGGGTGACACAGTACTGAGTGGTTACACGAACATCTACAATGATGCCAGCAAGTGCACTGATAGAACATCAATACGTTTTCAACACATCATTCAGATTCTATTTACAGATAAACGCCCCTTCTAAGAATCAAAATTCACACAACACACAGGTCTATATAACGCTTAATAAAATACATGACAATAAAACTGGCAGAGAAACAGATGACCCAAAAACACACAAAAATCCCAAGAGTAATGCCATGATGCCCTTAATGACAGCAGACTCAACACAGTCTCTAAACCAGGCACATTTAATTCTCAGCAACTCTGCCCTCCCATTTCTGTTTTCCCTTCTGTCATGCCTTCCATTTCCATTAACAAAATCAATCCCCCCCTGTATTTTCAGTGAGCGTGTAAAGGGTGAGCACACTTGCAGTCCAAGGGCTGTCAAAGGTGCAGCTTACGACTCATCGATTTCTACCTCACAGACATCACGGATGCACACTCCCAGTGTTACACCAACGAGAGTCAATGTAAAGCTACAGTGGTACCTGCGATGAAAGGACACCCTTGGGACTAGCCAAAAGTGTCCCTACAATGCAGATGTCCCGTCATGGCAGGTATATTTTGGTAGATATTTAATAGAAAAAGGGACACCAGCAGGTGTCCTTTAAACTAAAGAGAGGTGTCCTCTGATCGGAGGGGCCACACATTACATGTACCACTGTACTACTGTAAGCAACAGTCTGATCGAAGATTTGGGCTTAGTCATCACGACAGGGTGTAGGCTTAAAGGGATGCTGTCGATACTCCAATCTACTTAGTACATGTAGGACCAGGCTGTCATGATTGATGGCACGGTCGTTCATTGCTAGCTGAACAGGCACAGGTATAAACACACACAAAGTATGAGCTCTAGTTTTTAAGGAAAAGCGTTTTGATACAACAGTACA
The DNA here is from genome assembly GCF_037325665.1 of Littorina saxatilis. Taxonomy (NCBI): domain Eukaryota; kingdom Metazoa; phylum Mollusca; class Gastropoda; order Littorinimorpha; family Littorinidae; genus Littorina; species Littorina saxatilis. Next base: position 28,684,625 of record NC_090250.1, on the reverse strand, counting down.
GCTGTATTTGACAGATTTTTTGAAAGTTTTCACACACACACATACACCACCACCCTCGTCTCGATTCCCAGCCCAAGTTAAAACATTGAATCAAAACTTGACCAAATGTAAAAAGAGATGCAAACTGCCAGAGCTGCAAAAAAATAAATAAAAACAAAAACCAACAATATAAGAAGCAGAACAACAAAGCCTGACTGATGAAAGACAATAACCCATTCATATTTGAATATTTGGTTCCTAAAGGAATTTTACACAATGTTTTTGTTAAATGGTTGATGATTGTTGGCTAACAAATAGTCATTGATGAGAATGTGCATGCTGGTAGTTGTTAAATGATTGATGGCTCACAAACAGACACTGATGAGAATATATATGATATGAAACACACACAAACAAACAAACACACTCAAGATATCTTCAAGTTACAAATACAGTGTGTGTGTGTGTGTGTGTGTGTGTGTGTGTGTGTGTGTGTGTGTGTGTGTGTGTGTGTGTTTGTGAGTGGGTGTGTGTGTGTGCACGCATGTGTGTGTGTGTGTGTGTGTGTGTGTGTGTACGCATGTGTAGTACCAATAATTATTGTAATAAGATAACAACCTCCTGGCCCTCTCATTGAAAAATACTGAGATACTGAGGAGAAGAAATCCAATAGTTATACCCAAAGCTCAACTGCAACCATAAATGCATTTGGAAAAAAAAAAAATTTTATCTTTTATTTTTTATCTTTTTTTTACCTTACTTTCTTATTTTGTCAAACCCTTTATAATTATACTGGCTTAGCACTGACACAAAATTCTAGGCAGAATGTATACCTCCAGTACTGTCTACTGACCGCGCATAAGCAGTAGAAGAGAAAGGCACAGGGGAAGAGTTTATACCGTTACCTTCAACCAAAAGTGATAACCTATGTCACTATGCAAACAAAGCCATACAACGCTTTTGTTTGCTTTTCTTGCCTAGTTTCACTTTGTTTTAGTTCGATACGGCCTGACACTGAGTTTCTAACAACGATCGACTGTGTATGAAAGACCAAACGAACAGTCTACAGCAACAATGCAATTTGATAGTTCCTGGGTTTGCAACATAACCCCCGGCTCTGGATCGTCTCCGCATGTTTATCAAGTGTATACCCATGAATAACACCTGAAAGAAATGCAATCGTGCTTGTTCTCTGACTAGTCTCCACGCAATCATATCGTTTCTATTCTCACTGTACAGCGATCAACTTACCTGTGGACTCCAAAATGTCTGGTGCAGGAAATATCCAATCCACACAAAGTTTTATACAAATCTCACACACCCCGACGAGGTAGGTAACTTCGGAGCTGACCTGGAAAACTTGTCAGATTTACCTGTGTGTGTGACACACGACGCGTCTCTCAATATGGCCGTGTAGTGTGCGACAAGGGGAGGTCACAACATGGTCATGTGACCCCCCTAGCAGACGATGTCATTCACGACGGAGGAACGGGGAAAGGCGAGTGTTCTCCACACGATGTGAGTGTTTGAGTCTTTTGCAAACGCCGAGAGAAAATATTCAAAGTTGGGCTCCACTTCGCCAACAAAGGTTGTATTCAGCGGCGTGATCGATCCAAATTTTCACAACGCGCTTACCCTTTTGGAGCTCGGCGAAGCCCAGACAGGGGAAAGCTCTCGGTTCATTTTTAGGTCAAGCTTGACACCGCGGCAATAGTGTGGGGGGGCGTGGCTGTGTGTCATACAAACAAGGCAACCCGCGGCATCTCTTTGATGACAAGGACCTCGTTATGTTTCACCTGTTTCGCTCGATATGCTTCAATAATTTGACGAGCCGGGAAAGACATAGCGTGCCCTCAAAACGGGATTTGAACTTTGTACGAGTAGCTGACTTTCACCAACAACATGAGCGGGTCAACAACTTTGGAGAGTTTGCGGTTTTGAAAACAAAAGGCTTGGCAGCGCCGCGATTGGCGTGGGAACTGAGTAAATCTTCAACATAAAGACCTAAATGATAAGCTCTCAAAACCTCCAGCGAAAGACCAGGGTCGCGAGGGTTAATTTAACTGTTTCTGTCTTAGCATTCCCGAGCCGGTCGGCCAAGGAAACAACAGTAAATTGAATACGGCATGTACATTGACGTTGGAGGCACAGAAGCCTGTGTTTGTGTAAGATCAGGAAACACGATGTGAAGATCTTAGAGACCCTCTATGTATTTGTAAAAGCTACCAGTACTGATTTTCAAGTGGATCATCGTATCATTCGAGGCGGCCGTTTTCTTCTTGTTGTCACCTTCTTGTTGAAACCATCGAATGATGACTGATGAAGTAAGGGGGGGGGGGGGGGGGGGGTGGTAGACGGGGCGGCTGGGATGAAGGTGGGAAGTGGAGGTTGTTGGTCGGGTTCATTTCTTTGTTGTGTTTTTTTCTTAGTTTTTTCCCTATCTTCCCTCCTTCCTCAATTTCTTCTTCGGATTGTTTTCATATCTGTTTGTGTGTGTGTGTGTGTGTGTGTGTGTGTGTGTGTGTGTGCTGTCATGTCAATATTCCCACGGCTCAGTGTCGGCGGAGACTGAGTGTGATCACAGTTAGTCACCCGGCGTGTCTTGTTGCCCAGCCTTGAAGTAGATAGGCTACATCTACACAGTCATATGCCCCGCCGGCTCTCATTGACAGTAATTCATTGTATATTGCTCAATATCAGATTACGAACTCTCTCTCTGTTTGTCTGTCTCCGGTTTTCAGTATCTCTGTCTCTGTCCCTCTCTCTGTCTCTGAGCCTCTCTCTCTCTCTCTCTCTCTCTCTCTCTCTCTCTCTCTCTCTCTCTCTCTCTCTCTCTCTCTCTCCCCCTCTCTCCTTCTCTCTCCCCCTCTCTCTCTCTGTCTCTCTCTCTTACTCTCTCTCTCTTACTCTCTATCTCTCTCTTACTCTCTCTCTCTCTCTCTCTCTCTCTCTCTCTCTCTCTCTCTCTCTCTCTCTCTCTCTCTCTCTCTCTCTGTCCCCGTCTGTCTCTCTCTCTCTCGAGGGCTGGATGTAAAAAAAGCACCTGTTTGCTTATGCCATTACCTCGTTAGTAACGATTTTTTCTTGTCTTTGTCTTGTCTTGTCTTGTCTTGTCTTGTCATCTCTCTCTCTCTCTCTCTCTCTCTCTCTCTCTCTCTCTCTCTCTCTCTCTCTCTCTCTCTCTCTCTCTCTCTCTCTCTCTCTCTCTCTCTCTCTCACTGAGTCTCTCTGTTCAAACCGCACAAACCATGTTCTCGTCCGCGCTTTACATATTAACTATGAATAAAAACACACTAGATCAACATTGAATGTACATTGTACATGTATATTAATCCTAACATAATAATAGAACAATAAGCTCACAACAACACAACATCAATTTTGTAACAATATCATCAAAAAAGGAACACACACAAATAAGCAACGTGAAATGTATTACCCTAATACAACTAATATGACACAAGATTCTGAAAACTTGACCGAGAAATGATTAAGAATCTGTTTTTTAGTTGCTTTTACTATTGCATTCATACATTTATTTAATTCTACTCTATTTTTTGAATTTATCACATTTTATTACTTTGATTTCTATTGTATCTCGTTATGATTTTTTTGATTTTTTATTGCTCAACAGGGATTTTGACATTCAAACGACCTGGGACAAAAAGGCCGTGACACACGAGCCCGTGCGCGTGCACCTGGCAGAAGACCAAAGTGGGTGTCGTCTGGAAGTGCACGCGCCTTTTTTCGGCTCGCCTCCTGCACCCGCTGCGCCATCGGGGCAACCGTGTCCCCAGCTATGGGATTATGAGGGTTGGTGCAATGCCACTGAAGTGCACTGATCACAATCGATGCCAAGGGGGTGGGATTTGTGGTGGGGGGGGGGGGGGGGGGGTGGGTGTAGGGTGCGGGGTGATTGTGCTTCGATTGAGGCTGAGATGCGGACACATATATGCTCATGGAGTAGCAGACATGCAGATAGACAAATATGCACACACCGTACTAAGCCGGAGCGCGCATAATGTTTTTCCAGTGTTTCTGTTTCAGTCTGTCCCGGTCTGTATCTCTGTCTCTCTGTCTCTCTGTCTCTCTGGCTGTCTCTCTCCAGTCAGTCTCGGTCTCAGTGTCCGCCTGTCTGTCTGTCTGTCAGTCAGTCAGTCAGTCAGTCAGTCAGTCAGTCAGTTAGTCGGTCTGTCTGTCTGCCTGTGTGCCTGTCTGTCTGTCTGTCTGCCTCTCTCTCTCTCATAATGCCGCGATCAGGTACTGCTGTTTTTTCATCGTCGTGTGGCACTTAATGCCGCGATCAGGTACTGCTCTTTGATAAGTACATGAAGATCTACTAGTATAATCATTTTATATAATCTCTCTCTCTGTTTACGTTGTTCTCTTCATGGATTTTGCACATACATTATGATTATGTGTACAATGTGTACATGTGTGTGTGTGTATGTGTGTGTGTGTGTGTGTGTGTGTGTGTGTGTGCGTGCGTGCGTGCGTGTGTGTGTGTCTGTGTGTGCGTGTGTGTCTGTGTGTGCGTGTGTGTCTGTATGTGCATGTGTGTCTGTGTGTGTCTGTGTGCATGTGACCGTGTGTGTCAAAGTGTGTGTTTTAATGTATACCATTACCAATGACCATGTTGGCATGTATGCTATGAACATTTTTTTTTCTCTTTGTCTGATTTAATAACCATGTTTTTATGTTTTTGTTTTGCTTCTTCTCCTGCTTTAATATTATGCACTGCTTAGTTAATTCCCTCTTGGGCGAGGGCTGGATGAAAAAAGATCTTTGCTGTATCTACTCCATTACCCTCGAAAAATAAAGTTGGTTCGTTCGTTCGTTCTCTCTCTCTCTCTCTCTCTCTCTCTCTCTCTCTCTCTCTCTCTCTCTCTCTCTCTCTCTCTCTCTCTCTCTCTCTCTCTCTCTCTCTCTCTCTCTCTCTCTCTCTCTCTCTCTCTCTCTCTCTCTATCTCTCTCATGCTCTCACTGACATACGCACGCACAAACACTATGATTATACTGACACCACTTTAAACTGTGTAATGGATCAGTAAACGGCGGTGTCATTAGTCATTCACGCTCCTTTTGAATGTGTGTTTGCCTTAACAAGTAACCCAACCAGTGTGACCCCCCCCCCCCTTACACACACAAACTTGTGCATGGGTGGAGTCATTTCAACTAGACTCTAATCCAGTGTGAAAACCTTTTTAAGTTATTCATAAGCAACACCCTTTACTCAGTCAGACACTTGTACTTTGTTTTGCCTAAACGGAATTTGAAAAGGAGAAAGGCATAAAATGGAAAGGCTAGTTTACAAAAACTTGGTTCACCTTTGGCCTTAATCTTTAGTTCAGTAAAACCTTGTTTGTATGTCGGCCTTTCATCACTGATTATCATCAAAACCTAGGTTGGGCGGGGACTGTTTAAATACATCATGCGGGTCGGAACTTAGAACACTGGGGTTTGAATTTATTGGGTTGTTCAGACGGATGTTACGACAGTTCACGATACCCTGTCTTAAACAGTTCCAAGACCTTAGTACTTAAGTGTTGTTTTGGGAACTTCAGTTCAAGGTCAGCAGTGTCATGTTTTGATGACAGGCCTGACGATTTGTGACTGATTTTTTTTTTTTTTTTTTTTTTTTACTTTTCTAACGGTGACAGATCGGAGAAGCCCTGGGGGCCCGGTAGCCTGCTCAGTTGGTAGAGCACTGGACTTGTGATCGAAAGGTCCCAGGTTCGAATTCGGGCCGGGACGGACACGGATCAACTTTATGTGCTGCTGCAGACCCAGAGACGGAAGCCATGTCCCACCCCCGTGTCATCACAATGGCACGTAAAAGACCTTGGTCATTCTGCCATAAGTGCAGGTGGCTCAGTGAATACACCTAAACACGCAGACACCTGGGTAGCGCGACTCCGTTGCTGCTAGCTTTCCAGTGGGAGGAAGCGACCCGAATTTCCCAGCGATGGGACAATAAAGTAATGACAATGAAAAGGAAAAATGAAATGATGTCTGGTCGGTCACGAGCTTATTTTAGTCGAGATTTTTTTTCAAATGTTTTTTAAACAGATGGAACTGGCTCGCGTTTCCAGATCTTTAAAACTTACATGTACTGTAGCATTAGAATAGTTATGAGCATATTTTTTTGCTCAAATTGTTGGTGTCCCTGCCTTTACCTCCCACCTCCCCCTCCCCCCTCCACTAAAGATATTCATGATTCGCTCACAAAATCAGAATAATAGCATAACGTGACAGTATCGGGCGGTTTACAACAATAAGCGAACGGACATTTCTATCTCGTCAGGGTGTTGCCTCCTACCCCCGACCGTTTTTCTCAGTGTGTTCGCCGCGTTGTAAGCCTCAGCGGTTGACCCGCCTTTAACGTGACCTATATTGGCGAACGACAAGAAGAAAAGAACGTGACCTGTGTAACCAAGTGCGAGGGATTTGCGGTGCAGGGGAAACAACTACGTTAGTCAAAAAGGGTTTGCGTTGCTGAGGTTAAAATGTAGATTTGCTGCAAATTATGTTTTGACAACAAAATACGTTTTTGTGTTATTAAGATTTTATTTTGATTGACAGGGTATGAGTTCACAAAGGATTTGTGAGTTGGAAAGTGGTTTGAATCACGAGTACTGAAGGATTTAGGTTTTTGGCAGGAGAGTATTTTTGGGTCATGTGACTGGAGACGCGCGCGAAGATGTTCCTTTTCCGCCTGACTGCGAAGTCGAGAAGACATGCTGGCGTAGTATTGAGAAAAGAATCGGGAAAGAAATAGAGATTCTTGGCAGCATCCGGTGATCTAATGTGGTAGATTGTGATGCCAGACGTGGAGGTAATTTTGATTTTATATTTGTATGATCGATGGTGAGATTAAGGATGAAAATTTGTTGGATTTGAAGTGGTGCTTGTTGTGAGAAAAGCCTGTTTGTGGATGGCGCCGGTGCAAATCATATTTTTGATGAAAATTGATGATTAATCACAGGTATATTGGTAAAATAGGATGATATTTTGGGAGAATATTATGTTGGTAGTTATAAGGAATGGGTTTGAAAACGATTGATCAGAAAATTGAACTTTTAGTTGAGTTGTGAAAGACAGTCTTATTTTTGACGTTGTGGGATCAAAAAGGGAAAGATTAAGAGTTGAAGTGGAAGCGTGATGTGACAGCCGAGACTATGTTGTTAAACCGTGTTGTACACAGTATTAGAAGAAAGTGTACTATGATAAAACATAAATTGTGGTAGATTTTCGGGAAAAGTATTAATTTCATAGTGAAGTCAGTCGGTAATCTGAGATGACAACATCTTGGATACGACAGGAAATCAAAATTGTTAATTTACTCGCTATTGATAGTTCCGTAATAATTGCAGATGGAGGAGGATGCCGCGGTTTGCATGTTTTGGTCAGAGATAGCGTGACCGAGAGAAAAGGCATGAGAAGAGGTTCGTACATCCTTTCCTTTGCTTATAGTTGAATTCAGTGAAGAACAAGATGGCATTAATGTGTTATTAATGTAGTGTTAGCTTTGTTAATGAGTTGTATTGAAAGAATTACGACAGACATTGTGAAGAAAATTATGTTCCAACACAGAGAAAGCAGGTAAGAGGTTGTAATACCTTGATGTACATACCCACTGTGAAACAGGCAGTAATGTACCCTGGGTGTGTGTGCTTTTGTGTTTACAGGGAGCAGACGTCGTTTGTAGACTACTCTTTCCTAAGGGGTTTTAGTTTTAGATTCAGTTTTAGATTCAGGTTTTAGTTTTAGGTTTAGTTTTAGTTTTTAGTTTTAGGTTCAGGTTCAGTTTTATACTTTATTTTTTATTTTTTTAATTTTAGATCTAGTTTTATTGTCTTACGGGGTTCTCTCGGTAATCATTGTTTGTGACTGTTGTGAACGTCAAGTGTGCTCTCCCCGTATAGTGTAATCCAAACTTTAACCGGAAGTTGTGATGACATTGTCCATGGTAGGGATGTTTGTAATAGTTGGCATTGTGAAGAGGACAGTGTATTGAATTTTTTGATAAAAGGATGGTTGTGTGATCTGCTAGTATTGGGGTCAGTGAGTGCCCTGTGGATGTATGAGAATGATCTAGCATGGGATTAACCCTTTTGTCGCCTGACAGAGATATTGTACGCTCAGGCTGAAGCCCACCAATCCTCTGAGAACTCGTCTTGTCTGTACGTATGTGTATTAGCTGCCATTATATTAAGCAATAAAGTACAAAGTGACAACATTTATTGTGTGTCGTGGTGGTGAAAGCAGACGCGAGTTTGTGTTGTAACTGTTTCCTACGTTTGTTCTGTTTTGTGAAATTATTTTATCTTTTTAATTAGTTCCAATTGGCCAAGTTTTTCCTGGTTCTTGTCTTATCCTTCAACGGGGTCTCGAGACACGAGCCCACGGCAGGCCTTGGGTTAGAGCTCCCCCCAAGTAAATTTTGGGAGTTCAAAACTAGTTCCAACCACTCTTCTTGTATTTTTATCACATTTGAGTGAGAGAGTGGAAGTTGATAAGTTCGATCCGTGCAAGTCTCGCAAGAGGACGTAGGAAATCCTCTCCCGGGCATAGTTCGTACGGAGAGAACGGGGCTAACTCAAAAATGTGATTGGCACCTCCTTGTTTATCTTAGATTTTTACTTCGGTCTTATTTGACCCATTGTGACCTTTGTTGGGCATATTTGGGCTGTAATAAGACCGTGGTAGGTCTTATTTGGCACCATCCGACGGGACCACCGTGTGGAGTTATATGTGAACTTGGCGAGCTTGGACCAATTGGAACATTGTTTGTGGGTTTTTTTTGTGTGTGTATATTTATGTGAGAGAACCCCTTAGGATTGGAATAGGATCGAACGACGAGAGCAACGGCAACGACTGCGACAACGACATCTGGATCGGCTGGACGAGAGAAGGAAGAGGAACTTGGACTGCGGCGCGACGCAAGACCTGTGTCAATACTGTTTTTTGTACTTGTGTTGTGACCTTGACTTTGCGAATTGTGTGAAAGTGAATGAAAGGAGTTGCGAACCTCGGAACTGTTTGACGGAATAAAATAGATGTCAACCGAATTGGTAAACGTTGAAGGTCACGTTTTCGATTGCGTCTGTGACGATAAATCACCGTTTTCATTTATTTCCGAACTTGCGAGATCCTCCTCCGGAATTGTATCAGAAAGCTCAGAGCTAATTGGTAGTTCGGGAGAACACAGTAGGATCACTTTCATGTGCGAATGTCACGTCACGCTTACATTTAAACAAGTAACTTTACAGGATGTGAAGTTGCTGGTGAAACAGGACAGTACTGATATAAAAGCTAGTGTCGTGCTGGGGAAAGATCTTTTGTGTAGATTGCAGGAATAAGGTTAATCAACATGACGGACAGGAAAGAGAGAAGAGAGATACTACATCCTAGTGATGATGACTTAATGAGGAGGCTGAATGAGTCTTTGAGGGAGAGTGAGGGTGCTTCGTATCTTCAGACACCAAGTGGAGGGTATACAAGAAGGGAAGAAGTACAGATGCTGGGGGCGGCTGATCACTACGAGAGGTTAGGGATTAGAATGGGACTGTCCGGGGGAGAGTTAGCACAATTTGTGGCTACAAACGAACGCCAAGATAGGGTGGCAAATGAGTCTACCATGGCGAACCTGGAAGCAAGTAGAAGAACATCGGCTAGAGTGCCAGTAGCAGTGTACCCATCCCCAAAGATAAAGTCATTCAAAGGAAAAGAGTCTGTAAGAGCGGGGTACGATGTAGAGGAGTTCGTCATGGAGATGAGGGCAATGCTAGCACAAAGGGATTTGGGATCGAAGGAAGGACTGCAGGTGGTTCTGTCTTACGTTGAGGGTGATGCCAGACGTGAAGTAAAAAACGGGGGCAGGAGATGTTTTGGCGCAGAGGATGTATTTGAGGTGTTGAACGAAGCCTATGGCGATAATCGGTCTCTGTCTACTCTTTTGAAAGAATTCTCAGGAAGGGAACAGTTACCCAGAGAAACGGTGAGAGAGTTTGCAACTGATTTGCATGAGAAGTTCGAGAGACTTGTGAAGAAGCAAGAAACAAGTGGCAGAGAGGTTTCTCGAGAAGAGTTACTGTGCGATCATTTCATTGAAGGGGTGAGAGACAAGGGTCTAGTTTTAGATCTGAAAAGGCAGTCGCAACAGCAGAGTCAGTCCTTCCGCACGCTAAGGCGTTTAGCCATTGATTGGGAGGAGACAACAGAGTCAGGATTGCCAAAGAACAGAGCCACTAGTCGCACAGTAAAAGCAAACTCGGTGGAGGTAGAGAGTAGGGACGATTGGAAAGAGGATCTAGACAGGTTGATCACCGGAGTCAAAGAAGGGTTGAAAGTGGCGTCAGAAGAGAAGTGTGTCACAGGGCAGATTGGGGCACAGTGTAGTGTTAGTGGGGGGACCACCGAAACAGGCATAGAGGATGTTAGGCAACAGATGCACAAGATGACCAGGGATCTGGAAGAGTTGAAGGGTTGGTTGCGCAGGACAAATGTTTCAAGGAATGATGCGGCGGTGGACGAGGGAGGTGGACAGTCCAGGTTGTCGTCGACATTCAGACAGACATTTAGGCGAGGACCCAGGTCAACGAGGTTTCAGTATACTCCAGATGGAAAGCCGGTTAGGTTTCAGTACACTCCAGATGGAAAGCCAGTTTGTGCTAAGTGCAATTCTGCAGGGCATGTGTGGCGAAGGTGTCCAGGTGTGGCGACACAAGGGGAAGGTCCGTTAAACGACCAACCGTCCGCGTAGAGAGTCGTACGTCGGATGGTAAGAAAGGAGACTCCACCTTGGTTTCACGGATGGTAGGTGAGAAGACTATGGTCTTTGTGGAGGTAGATGGTACCAGATTAGAGTGTCTGTGGGACACAGGGTCACAGGTGACTATCATGAGCAAAAGATGGTTCGAGAAATATTTCGCGACCAAGAGTTTGGTTCGAAATACGCAGTTCATTCAATTGGTTGCGGCGAATGGGACTAGTATTCCCTACTTGGGATACGTGCTCTTGGATATCAAGGTGGGTGAACAGGTTCTCCAGAAATGTGGTGTGCTAGTGAGTGCAAGCGAGTCCTCGAAGAAAGGTGAGCCAGACCTTGTGCTGGGGACAAATGTGATAGAGAGGGCAAAAGATTTACCGAAGGGTTTGGAGTACCCAAAGGGCGGTAAGAGAAGTTGTCTGGGAAGAGTTCGACTACCGAAGTGCGGGGTACACGCAGCGGCGAGGTCGATAGTTTCAGTCATGGTGACGGGGAGTCAAGAAGTTCGGGATGATGAGGAGATAATCATAGAACCGTTGGTTACCAACAGCGGATTTATGATTCCGTGTACGGTGGTGAAGGGAAAGGGACCATGGCAGGTTCCGCTGTTCAACATAGGGGAGGAAGATTTGTTCTTGCAAGGAAAGACTCCAGTGGGATCTTTGCAGAAGGTTGCTCATGAAGTACGACAGGAAGTACAGGTGGAGGACTCCTCAGAGGGATTGGTTGTACACTGTGCTGCAGTATCGGCCAGTGAAGCATCAGAAGCAACAAGTACGTCTGGGTTGGTCAACAGGGAAGATGTGGACTGTAGCGATGAGGAGTTTGTGCAGTTGCAGTCACTGTTTCAAGAGTTTTCGGGTAGTCTGACACAAGATGACATGAGTTTAGGGTATACTGATAGAGTGAAACATCGTGTGTTGGATGACAACATACCGACAGCGCAAACGTTTCGCAGAATACCGCCGACTCAAATGGAGGAAGTCAAAAGTCATATACAAGATTTGTTGGAGAAAGGGATCATCCAGGAGAGCAGCAGTGAATACGCGTCGCCGATAGTGTTAGTGAGAAAGAAACCGGCACCGGGCGCACTCAGAGGAGATTTACGTCTCTGTGTGGATTTCCGTGAAGTAAACAAGAAAACCAAGAAGGACAAGCATCCTATACCACGGATCGAGGAGTCTTTGGATGCGTTGCAAGGAGCCAAGTATTTTACCAGTTTGGACTTAGCTTCAGGGTACCACCAGGTCGCTATGGACGAGCGTGATCAGCACAAGACGGCTTTCATTACGCCTTTTGGTCTCTACGAATATAAGAGAATGCCTTTTGGTCTGGCCTCGGCCCCGGCCACGTTTCAGAGACTCATGAACTCATCGATGCATGACATGCTGTTCCAGATCCTGTTGGTGTATTTGGATGACATCTTGGTGTACAGCACAACATTCTCAGAACACTTGGAGAGACTGAGGAAGGTTTTGACACGACTGCGTGAACTGGGTCTAAAGTTGAACCCAAAGAAGTGCAAGTTTTGCCAGAGATCAGTTGAGTACTTGGGGTACACCGTGTCGGCGGAGGGTGTGGCAACAGACGCGAAGAAAATTGACGCGGTGAAGAAGTGGCCGAAGCCTACCACGTTGCGAGAGTTGCGTTCGTTTCTGGGGTTCTGTTCCTACTATCGACGTTTTGTGAAAGGTTTCGCTCAGTTGGCAGGGCCACTACACGGTGCTGTGGGAGAACTGTACGGCAAGGTGCAGCATAAACATGGAGGGAAGAAGACCCCTTTGGGAAAGACTTGGACGGATGAGTGTCAGCAGGCGTTTGAGGCTCTCAAGGAAGCGCTGACGACGGCGCCGGTGCTTGGTTTTGCAGACTACAACTTACCATTTATCCTAGAAACGGATGCAAGTCTCAAAGGATTGGGTGCAGTCCTGTCGCAGGAACAGGACGGGAAGAAGAGAGTCATAGCTTACGCCAGCAGAACCTTGAGGCCACCAGAGAAGAACATGACAAACTATAGCTCGATGAAGTTGGAACTTCTGGCATTGAAATGGGCTGTCACCGAGAAGTTTCGAGGGTATTTGTTAGGAGCAACTTTCGTGGCATTCACGGACAACAATCCGTTGAGTCACCTTGACAAGGCAAAACTTGGAGCAACAGAACAGCGTTGGGCGGCGCAGCTTGCGTTGTTTGACTTCGTTATCAAGTACAGGTCAGGACGTTCAAACGTGAACGCAGATGAGTTGTCCAGGTGCCCCATGCCAGCAGAAGATGGGATAGAAGAGGAAGAATTTGTGGACGCAGCCCTGCCCATAGTTCGGAAAGCAGAACAGCTGGATTTGAGCGCGATCGCTGAACGCATGGAACAAACGAGGGTGTGTGGGATCAGAGTGGAGACCTCCACAGCAGGGGAACAGCTACCTGAAGGAGTGAACTGGGCGCAAGACCAGGTGAAGGGTGAAGCACTACGTTCTTTACCATCTTTGTCCAAGGAGAGGCTACAGGAAGCACAAAGACAAGACTCAGAATTGGGACCACTGTTGACGTTTGATCCTACCAGTGAGGACGGCAGGCCTACGCATGACGATTTGTTAGGCAAGAGTCGTGCGTTTATCACTTTGTGTAGACAGTGGGACAGGTTTCGACTAGTGGATGGACTGTTGTATCGAGTGATTCAGCACCCTACTACTCACGAGGAAGTAAGGCAGTTGGTGCTACCAGTTTGTTTACGGAAGACTGTGTTCGAGTCTATACATCAGACCGGACATCAGGGTATAGAACGTTGTACACGACTGCTGCAAGAAAGATGTTATTGGCCGGGAATGTTCGCCGATGTTCAGAAGTGGGTGAAGTCGTGTGAGCGCTGCAACTTTTCGAAACGCGTGATGCCGAGCGTGGTGACACCAATGGGACACTTGTTGGCCACGCGACCTTTGGAGGTGGTGGCCATGGATTTCACCACGTTGGAGAAGTCGTCCGATGGAAAAGAGGATGTACTCGTGATCACGGATGTATTCACCAAGTTCACTGTAGCCGTGGCGACCAAGGACCAGAAGGCTACCACTGTGGCGCGAATATTGGTGACAGAATGGTTCCAGAAGTATGGGATACCAGCACGGCTACATTCGGATCAAGGGAGGAACTTTGAAGGAGAGGTGATAAAGGCTCTTTGTGACATGTACCAGGTTCGGAAGTCCAGGACGACACCCTATCATCCCCAGGGCAATGCGCAGTGTGAAAGGTTTAATCGGACTATGCATGACCTACTGAGGACATTGGGAACCAAGCAGAAGAAGAAATGGACAGGGTATCTCCCAGAGTTGGTGTACACCTACAATGTGACTCCACATTCGTCGACAGGGTTTTCACCGTATGAACTGCTGTTTGGACAAAAACCGTGGCTGCCAGTGGATTTTCTGTTGGGCAGGGAAGAGCAAGCGGACTCAAGTGTGGAATGGGTGACGCACCATCGAGAGAAGCTGGCAGAGATACACAGGTTGACAAGACAGAATCTTGGAACAGCGGCCACCCACAGGAAGAGGCGACATGACGCCAAGGTGAGAGGAACTCGACCGACGAAAGGGGATATAGTGCTGATCAGGGATCACCCTCCGGGTAGAAACAAGATCCAAGATGCTTGGAAGACGGAGAAGTACAGGGTAGTGGAGCAGATCCAGGAGGATGGGTCACCTCTGTTGTTGGAATCATTGGAGACAGGAGCACGGAAGAGGCTGCATATATCGCAGGTGAAAAGGTTGATTGAGGACAAGGAGGAGTTGCCTCGAAGATGTCCAGAAGAGGTAAGACAGATACCACAGAAGGATGCAAGTCCAAGGGAGGTAGAGAGAGTCGAGAAAATAGCACATCGGGAAAAGAGTCAGGGAGTAACAGGCTGGGAAAACGTTGATGCCGAAGAGGGAGACTCACAAGACGATAGCACCAGAACGGGGGAAGAAAGTCACTCAGAAGTTCTTGCGAGAAAGGAGGCAAATAGGTACAACTCGGGGAGTAAAACAGGACGACCAAAGCGAGTGACGGCAGGACGACACTCAAATGTGCATAGGCTACCGCGCTCGGCTAAAATATGTTCGGTGATGAAGGCACTATGTGGCCTGTTGGAGGTGTTGTGTTAAGTTCCTGTGGAAGAAGGTTCCTGTCTCTTAGCGGTTTTCTTAGCGCTTTCATAGGAGCAACGGAAGCAGATGTCGCTTGAGCGATCTGTAGCAGGTGTTGGTCAACAGCCTGAGTGTTGGTTCCTGATGAGGATGTAGGAGATTGCGTCGTACGCGTGGAGAGTTGTTGTCAAGGGATTACTCATAGGGTTTGTAGAGACAGGTGAGGTTTAGCCAACCTGTGGCAGGTACTGTTTCAATCAGCCTGCGTGATCAGACTCTGGATGTAGTAGTTAGACAGAACCTGGTGTGAAAGGACAGGATCTGACCCATATAGGAAGAAGTTAAGCAACATCGTGAAGGCAAGTGATGTGGATTCCGATGACTGTCGTGGCGATAGTGTAAGTGTGGTTGTGTAAATAAAAGGAATAGCAGTATGGCTATGAATGGTCCGTGAGGTACACAGCTGTGCTAAAGTAAGGAAGGCCGTTAAAAGGGCCGTGATGCCGTCATGGTCCCTTGTCGGGCTGTGATGGCGGTTGTGATCCATTGTCGGATCATGATCCGAGGCACGGTGGTTGAGCATTGACGGTAGGGTGGGTCAGCTCAACACATTGGGTGCATAACTGTTCGCCTAGGTCAGGGGGTGTAATGATGTACTCGTCCGCTAGGTACCGTGGGGCAGTTGTGTACGTTGGCCAGAAGTACTGGAGGGTAAGAGGTCGGTAGCGATTTATTTTTATTTTTATACCAGTTTGGTTTTTGTTTTGTTGGTTATAGTTATTAAGTGTCATTTTTTTCCAATCAAACTTCGTTTCGTGACGTCGAGTGTTTTGTAGAGAGTATGTGGTATTATAACTTATGTATTACCGATGAAGACGAGATAGGTTATAGGGTACTGTTCCTTTAGTAAGGGCAGCTAAAGAAGATGTTGTAATTTTGAAATCGACTTTCATTACCTAAACCGATTGGGAGGTAACGTCAGTCGCTGTCTAGCTTCGGCTTGGACAGTACGAGATATTAAATATTTTCTAACCAGTGGAAAACTTTGGTTTTCGTGAGAGGGTGGAGTTATTGTTGCCATGTCATTGGATATGAGGTCAATCAACATTTTTGGACAAGTTCCACTGTTTGGAATAGAGACGTTGTCCTTACTGATGTAGACTTGTGTTATAACTACTGCTCTCTTGTATTATGTTGTGTACCTTGTTTTGTATCTGTCGACGTGTGATGTTGGAATTTTGTGGTGGTCCCGTGGAGGTTAGGAGAATCTAAAGGCTGTACAGGCATGTAGAATGTTGTATAAAGAGACCAGCTCAGTCTCGATAAAACGAGTAAGGTATGGATACGGGTTGCACTAGCCGATAAACGATGCAGGATGGAGTATGACTCCATCTGGTGAAAAAGAATAATGGGAAGTAGGCTGTATGAACATAATGTCCTGCGTGAGAGAGAAACATGTCAGATATGGTTGCACAAGCCTTTTAAACGTTGCACAGAAAGACTAGCTCAGTCTTGATAAAAGAGAGTAAAGGTATAGGTGGCACGCACCTTAGAACACGATGTGACGATTAGACTAGCTCAGTCTAGAGTAAAACAGAACTGGAAATTAAGATTAGCATGCTAGTTAATAAGTGGATTGGATACAGTTAAGATTTTTCTCCCGGAGCGCGGTAGATTCGGAGTTGGGGAGCGGGAAACGATATTCCCCCTGAATGAGAATCATTATTTCCTCCATTCTCCCTGCAGATTCTGATGTTACTGTCGATCGTTACATATTGTGTTGGTTATTGTGTTGGGTTATTAGAATTAACGCAAGCCAAAAGTTTATTTTTGAAGGTTAGAAGCTGTTGGAGTTAGTGATGATGATGGTCTTGTTGTTACTCGGAATTTTGGGGAAAGACTTTGATGAGCGAGTAGAGTAATCTTTCAGTAGGTACCATGTAACCTTTTAATAGGTGCAGCTCGTGTGTTGTCATGGTGACATTCGAACCAGATCTAGGTGGTGACGCCATTAGCCGTTACGACTGCGGTAGTGCATAATCTTTACGTGTTAGTTAAACGCGAGCTTTGTTAGGTTTCACAGTTGTGAAATTGATGAGAGTAGGACAGGAGCGTGGTGTGAGCGCTTGGCTATTAGAGGGTTAGATGAGTTTTGACCGTGGCTGTTAAAAGCACGATTGAGAACGGGTTTTGTCAAACTTTCTGGTGCTGTAGCTCAGTTATGGTTTTAGTAAGCATTGATCTTGGGACACTGGTTTGTCAGTGCTGGTGGTCATAATAGACACAGCATTTCACGTGATCTAGTGCTGAACCTGGGATTGGTTGTGTGCTGAAGCTAAGGATGATTCGAGTTTTGGTTTCTTTATGGTTTTATGGATTGGAGTTTTAACTGCTGTGGTTAGCTGGTTTAGTGAGAGCGTTGTTGGGCGAAGACAGTGATGAGTGGTATTTGCACTTCTTTAGTGAATGCAGATGATCCACGGGGTTTATCACTGTGACATTCAACCTCGGCACTTTTGTTATTTCCTACGGCCTTAGTGATTTGGGACTCCAATGCTCCGTTGTTTATGTTGGTTAATGGTTTACGTGTAGTAGTATGACGGTGAAGTTTGTTTATGTCATGTTTGTCCATGGTTCTCAGAGGTGGGTTGCATATAATGTGATGTATAAAGGTGAATTCGGGTTTTTAGTAAACATGCTCGTAGTGTGTTTCCAGTTTCCTGCTCGTAGGCTCGTAGCCGAGGTTAGGTAGACACTTAGTTTTGGGAGACGCGTGTCGTCAGGAGCCGACGTTCGAGTTGGGGAGTGTGTAACCAAGTGCGAGGGATTTGCGGTGTAGGGGAAACAACTACGTTAGTCAAAAAGGGTTTGCGTTGCTGAGGTTAAAATGTAGATTTGCTGCAAATTATGTTTTGACAACAAAATACGTTTTTGTGTTATTAAGATTTTATTTTGATTGACAGGGTATGAGTTCACAAAGGATTTGTGAGTTGGAAAGTGGTTTGAATCACGAGTACTGAAGGATTTAGGTTTTTGGCAGGAGAGTATTTTTGGGTCATGTGACTGGAGACGCGCGCGAAGATGTTCCTTTTCCGCCTGACTGCGAAGTCGAGAAGACATGCTGGCGTAGTATTGAGAAAAGAATCGGGAAAGAAATAGAGATTCTTGGCAGCATCCGGTGATCTAATGTGGTAGATTGTGATGCCAGACGTGGAGGTAATTTTGATTTTATATGTGTATGATCGATGGTGAGATTAAGGATGAAACTTTGTTGGATTTGAAGTGGTGCTTGTTGTGAGAAAAGCCTGTTTGTGGATGGCGCCGGTGCAAATCATATTTTTGATGAAAATTGATGATTAATCACAGGTATATTGGTAAAATAGGATGATATTTTGGGAGAATATTATGTTGGTAGTTATAAGGAATGGGTTTGAAAACGATTGATCAGAAAATTGAACTTTTAGTTGAGTTGTGAAAGACAGTCTTATTTTTGACGTTGTGGGATCAAAAAGGGAAAGATTAAGAGTTGAAGTGGAAGCGTGATGTGACAGCCGAGACTATGTTTGTTAAACCGTGTTGTACACAGTATTCGAAGAAAGTGTACTATGATAAAACATAAATTGTGGTAGATTTTCGGGAAAAGTATTAATTTCATAGTGAAGTCAGTCGGTAATCTGAGATGACAACATCTTGGATACGACAGGAAATCAAAATTGTTAATTTAATCGCTATTGATAGTTCCGTAATAATTGCAGATGGAGGAGGATGCCGCGGTTTTCATGTTTTGGTCAGAGGTAGCGTGACCAAGAGAAAAGGCATGAGAAGAGGTTCGTACATTCTTTCCTTTGCTTATAGTTGAATTCAGTGAAGAACAAGATGGCATTAATGTGTTATTAATGTAGTGTTAGTTTTGTTAATGAGTTGTATTGAAAGAATTACGACAGACATTGTGAAGAAAATTATGTTCCAACACAGGGAAAGCAGGTAAGAGGTTGTAATACCTTGATGTACATACCCACTGTGAAACAGGCAGTAATGTACCCTGGGTGTGTGTGCTTTTGTGTTTACAGGGAGCAGACGTCGTTTGTAGACTACTCTTTCCTAAGGGGTTTTTAGCTTTTTGGTTTTTAGATTCAGTTTTAGATTCATATTTTAGGTTTTTCGGTTTTTAGTTTAGGTTCAGGTTCAGTTTTATATTTTATTTTTTATTTTTTTTATTTTAGATCTAGTTTTATTGTCGTACGGGGTTCTCTCGGTAATCATTGTTTGTGACTGTTGTGAACGTCAAGTGTGCTCTCCCCGTATAGTGTAATCCAAACTTTAACCGGAAGTTGTGATGACATTGTCCATGGTAGGGATGTTTGTAATAGTTGGCATTGTGAAGAGGACAGTGTATTGAATTTTTTGATAAAAGGATGGTTGTGTGATCTGCTAGTATTGGGGTCAGTGAGTGCCCTGTGGATGTATGAGAATGATCTAGCATGGGATTAACCCTTTTGTCGCCTGACAGAGATATTGTACGCTCAGGCTGAAGCCCACCAATCCTCTGAGAACTCGTCTTGTCTGTACGTATGTGTATTAGCTGCCATTATATTAAGCAATAAAGTACAAAGTGACAACATTTATTGTGTGTCGTGGTGGTGAAAGCAGACGCGAGTTTGTGTTGTAACTGTTTCCTACGTTTGTTCTGTTTTGTGAAATTATTTTATCTTTTTAATTAGTTCCAATTGGCCAAGTTTTTCCTGGTTCTTGTCTTATCCTTCAACGGGGTCTCGAGACACGAGCCCACGGCAGGCCTTGGGTTAGAGCTCCCCCCAAGTAAATTTTGGGAGTTCAAAACTAGTTCCAACCACTCTTCTTGTATTTTTATCACATTTGAGTGAGAGAGTGGAAGTTGATAAGTTCGATCCGTGCAAGTCTCGCAAGAGGACGTAGGAAATCCTCTCCCGGGCATAGTTCGTACGGAGAGAACGGGGCTAACTCAAAAATGTGATTGGCACCTCCTTGTTTATCTTAGATTTTTACTTCGGTCTTATTTGACCCATTGTGACCTTTGTTGGACATATTTGGGCGGTTATTAGACCGTGTAAGGTCTTACCTATAAGATGCGGTTGGCTGAGCCCCAACCGCCGTTGAGCACACCTGGAGTGTGTGTTTTAAGTTCTCGTTCTAAGGGCAGTAACCGCTGTAGAAAGATTTTAACTCGATCGTAGAGGTTGCGTCCCTTAGAGCAGAACTAACTTCAGTTCGTCTTCTTCGTTCATGTAACTTTTATTTTGGGAGTAGGCAGGGGTTTGTAATTATTGTTGCATATAAAACTTAAAAACTTTTTTTAATGTAGATGTCTTTTTTTGCAGTCGTTGAGGCCTTCTTCATGAATGACAAGCACCAGTATGTCGAAGTGGAACTATGTCCGTAAGTATGAACATGATTTTGTTCAGTACTTGATACGTGTACTGAATCAGTTTATAGACTAAATGCTAAAGCAGTAATTGATGATCAGTTAGTGAATTAATTGATGTTACTTATAGCCACAGTAAGTGTTGCCATCCTTACTCAGCACTAAATCAGGGCTGTTACGTCAGGGCTTTTCAATTCAGTTGTGTGTTCGGTTCAAATCGTTCATGTTCGTCTGTTTTTGTTTGGCCCGTTTTCTCATTGTTTGTTTGTTTGTTTGTAAGTTCATAATATTCCCCATCTTGTCATGTTACAGCCATGGTCAGCATCTCGTCCTAATACTGAACGGCAGAAGAAACATCGTACAGGAACAACTGCCACTACTGGAGTTCAAAGCTGAAATATCGGGAAACAGGTGGCACGGTAGCGCAGTGGTACCCGCATCCTACCTGCCACCCTCTGTTACCAAGTTCAACGCCTTTGCAATACACGGGGAGGGGGAGGACAGAGTGTATGAAGCTCTTTACCCTGCAACACAACACCATGATACTCCTGACTTGTAAGTGCTGGCTTGGTTGCTTGTGGTAGTGATTGGTTGGTTATTGTTTTCTGTTCTTTTTGTTTTGTACGCCGTCACGGTAAAAACCCTTGGGGGCATAACAAATAATTGTTTTAATAGTCCCTACAACCTATATGATTTTGGTGGTGAATGAGCTGTGCGTGTGTGTGTGTGTGTGTGTGTGTCTGTGTGTGGGTTTGGTTTGGGTGTGTGTGTCGTGTGCGTGCGCGCGCGCGTGTGTGTGTGTGTATGTGCGTGCGTGTGTGTGTGTGTGCGTGTGTTTGTGTGTGTGTGTGTCTGTGTGTGGGTTTGGTTTGGGTGTGTGTGTCGTGTGACAGGCAAACAGACAAACAGAAACACTGAAACAGACAGACAGATAGACAGCTAGTCATTGCATGTATCAGTTCTTTCGTGCAAGGTGAACTTACCATCAATGCTGCAATGATTTTTCTTTCAGTCATCGCCTAGAATATTTCGGTGACATCGATATGAGCAGAGTTTCTCCATCTCTAGTGACTGCAACACCCTCCGACCTGTGGAACAAATATCCTCCACCGTCGTCCTAGTTATAGCGGTGACGTTAAAAATACATTCCTTCCTGTGTAAACCATTATGTAAACCACCACATTTTGTCCAGGCTTTTATATGAGGTAAGATTATCCTTCCGCCTAGAGACGGACATATCATCCTTGCTGCTTTCTTTTTCCAAGTTGGCTTTGTCTCTCTGTGTGCGCTGAACTTATTTCGCAAATCGACATGGGTGTCAGATACAAAACTAATGCAACGAAATTTGAAAACTCTGGACAGAAAACAGGTCATACTGGTTTGGTATATTTCTAAGTAGAAGGATGCTCTTTTTCTGACAAAAGCCTGATCAGATCTGTGATGATTTACAAGATTGCTTGAGCTTGCAATGTCTGCCTAGAATTGTGGAAGAGCGCACATAACTGCATTATATTTTTTGTCTCAAACAGTTTTAGTTTCAAAGAAATCCACTGCCAATTTGTGAACACTGAACCGTCGACATATTTCCCGGGGTCCAAGTTTTTTTCGCTTTAAGTTGCCCTAAGTTGCTATTGTCGTTTAATGTTTGACTGTTTTTATTGTTTACTTTTGTTGCTGTAGTTGTGTTGTTGCTGGTGGGTTTTGTTGTCATGTGTGAGGTATATGAATATTTCCATTTAGTTCAATGCATGTGGCCGATTGATACTGTATTTTTAAAAAAAAACCACGTTTTGTTTGTTTGTGTGTTTTTTTTATTTTTTTTATTTTTTTTTAAAAATGATGTATGATTGTTTGTTTGTTTGTTTGTTGTTGACATTGTTTTGCTGTGCGCAGAACGAATATTTCCATGGCCGAGTTGAATCCGTATCGCTGACTGACTCACTACGGCAATAAAATATTAAAGAAACAACCATTTTGTTTGTTTTTGTTTTGTTTGTTTGTTTTTACTGTTGTTATTTTCCTGAGTGATGATTGAATGAATACCTCAAATTCCATGTATTTGAATGCGTGTTGCTCGATGACTTGGCGGGCCAATGCAATATAAAGGAAATATAGAAACATCTCTCTTCTAAATGTCCTTATCCCCTTGTCTTGCGTATAAATAAAAATACGATCTACTCAGGCCTAAAAAAAAATAGGTGTGGTTACGGTAACCCGACCTACCCTATTTTTGGGGGCCGACCCAATAACTTTTTATTACATTTGTCAAAAAAATACCCAAAACAAGTAAACGAGTGCAGAAAACGCAATGAAAGCGAAAGCGCCCGAGTCGCACACTTATTTCCCTGTCAAGTAGGTTTAATTTGTACACATTAGAAAAAAAAGTTAAAAACAAAAAAAAAATGATTGCCTACCTTCCTACCCTATTGTTTTTGGCTATGTTACTGTAACCACACCTATTATTTTTTTTGGCCTCACTTGGGGCAAATTTCACGCATACAGGCAGCGGAAGTTCAAACCAAAAAGACAGACTAACAAAAAACGCAAGAGACAGAACACACACACACTGACACACACACATAACACACGCACACACACATCCACACACACACACTAACACTGGGGAGGGGCGCGCAATTGTACAATCGTTGTTTTTAACCAGTCTATTACAATCACACCTTCAAGCTTCATCAACAAGGGAGGTAATCAGCACGACCAAGGCAAGCGGCACAACTCTATATGCATACAAGCACATGCCGATTAGCTGTGCAGGTGTGGGATCTGATGAACATCTCCCAATCACCAGTGATGCAATCATGCGTGACGTCAGCAGGTGTGCGGATTGTGCCGCGTTTCTTAAAAACAACGGAACAGTAGCAACTGAAAGAAATGGGGAAACCTTGATGATTTTCAGCGATATTTCGGAGATAACAACAACAACAACAAACGTTTTGAGATCATTGTAACGTGTGCTCAGTAAAGGAAGGAAGGAAAAGGATCACAGAATTCTAATTAAACAATAACCACTCACAAAATTGTGTATTATTGCAAAACATTTTTCAGCTATGAGCGCAATTTTAGTGAAAGTGAACTGAGTGGTTATTGTTTAATTAGAATTCTGTGATCCTTTTCCTTCTTCGTGCAAACATGCGGAAAACAACAACAACAACAACAACAACAACAACAACAACAACAACAACAACAACAACAACAACAACAACAACAACAACAACAACAATTCGCATCTAATATTCAAGTTAGATCTCACACTAAATCGCATCTGATATTCAAGTCAGATCTCACGCTAAATCGCATCTGATATTCAAGTCAGATCTCACACTAAATCGCATCTGATATTCAAGTCAGATCTCACGCTAAATCGCATCTGATATTCAAGTCAGATCTCACGCTAAATCGCATCTGATATTCAAGTCAGATCTCACGCTAAATCGCATCTGATATTTAAGTCAGATCTCACGCTAAATCGCATCTGATATTCAAGTCAGATCTCACGCTAAATCGCATCTGATATTCAAGTCAGATCTCACGCTAAATCGCATCTGATATTCAAGTCAGATCTCACGCTAAATCGCATCTGATATTCAAGTCAGATCTCACGCTAAATCGCATCTGATATTCAAGTCAGATCTCACGCTAAATCGCATCTGATATTCAAGTAAGATATTACGCTAAATCGCATCTGATATTCAAGTCAGATCTCACGTTAAATCGCATCTTATATTCAAGTCAGATCTCACGTTAAATCGCATCTTATATTCAAGTCAGATCTCACGCTAAATCGCATCTGATATTTAAGTACTGACTTATGCTTGAATCCTCATGTGAGCATGTTTCAGCTGAGGCGGAAAGTGAGCTACCGACGTTAAAGCTAAATTTGCTGAGCCTTATGAAACGCGCACCAAGGAGCCAGAATCTCGGCACGTGCAGCGTCAAGTGTACAACGAGGTAAGAAGATGGCCTGGTTTCTGTGTCGCACAATCACCTCCACTGCAGGAAGCCAGAGAGATAAACACAGGATAGTTTTATCGTCAGCTAGAAAAGATCCAAGCTTTGCCCGGCAAACTGAGGATAGACTGATAAATACTGCGAGATAGGTGTAGCTTTGACTGTGTGCCGCTGTGGTCAGATTGTTTCATTGGACCGGGCGGAAGAGTAATCACCCTAAGCTATGCTGTCTTTTGACGTCAGTTTGCAGGCTTGATTGAGTGAGTTTTGATTTCCATATGATGGCGATTTCTTTTGTTTCTATTTTGTGAGTTTATTTGATGGCCAGTTCTTTCTGGAGGGACAATAAACACGCTCATCAGTTCTGTTTTTCCCCAAATTCACGTTCGCAAGGGACGATGTTTGGACTAAGTTGTATGTACCGGGACTGGTTCTGTCACATGATTGAAACCTCTGTCCTCAGCCAAAATCAAAGATATTTATGATACGCGTAGCAGCAGCAGAATACCTTTGGTGTACTGATCAACAGGTCAGTCCAAGCAAAAATACGGAACTGCGGTAGGTATAGCCTACTTGAACGAGGGCCATCCCTTGAGCTGTAAAGAACTGAGGAAAGCAGCGACCCTTGGTGTATCTCGACGCAGTGACTGTCAGCTAAAGAGTTCCGCTCGTTTACCCAGCCTCTTGTCGAGGCTAGTTTATGTGCTGAGAAATTGCTACGGTTGCCACGTGCGAGCTATGTTCTGTCTACGTTCCGCGCCCGTTAAAGTGTGACGCTGGAGGAGTGAGGAGACAGTAAAAGTTACACGCGCGAAATGACGCATGGTGCGACAGTAAAGGTTTAGAATTAGAGCGCTTCGTTTTGTGTGTGTAAACAAACTACTAAGTGAAAGTTTTATTAATTTGGCGAAAGAAAGTTGATGAGGATGTTGTTTGATCGTCCCGGGCTGTCGATTAACCTGGGATGAGTTCTTCTTTAAAACGCGATCAGTATCGGTTTGGCTGAATGTCTCTCAGATTATTTGATCAACGCTGAGCCATTTCGAGCCGTGCATCAGTGCTGCTCACTATGCTAACAGTAACGATTACTGAGCGATCCTCATGATGAAGTCAGTGTTTTGGACTAAGAAAATGTGTGTGTGTGTGTGTGTGTGTGTGTGTGTGTGTGTGTGTGTGTGTGTGTGTGTGTGTGTGTGTGTGTGTGTGTGGGGGGGGGGGGCAGTGGGTAGCTCTGGTACATGCATCAACCACATGCATCAACCACACACAAACAACCACACACACACACACACACGTGCGCATGTACACACTGGACACACAGACGCATGCATTCACACGCTTTGAACAAACAAAAGACGCAAAATGAAGTCTGCATATTTAAAATATATTCCTGCTATATTAATATCACATCAACATTGACAAATGGCACTCAATGATGTATTCTGGTTACCTAAACTCTGGTATATCTGTCTAGTCGGCATAATTATGATGAAAGAAATACAGTATCGCTGTTCTTTTTATGCTGGACATATGGTCCCTCACTCCTTCTTACTTTGCACACACACACACACACAAACACACACACACACACACACACACAAACACACACACACACACACACACATGCATGCACTCTCGCACACACACAAACGCTTGCACGTGCTCGCACACACACCAACCTGAATACTCACACACGACTCTGGAATATTACTCATACTTATGACTTCGACTATGCACTAACACAATACCCACACAATACAATTGGTGAAAATAGTCAACTCAAGGATGCCTGACCATCATCCTCAGCTTTGACTGAAAAGAAATGATCAATCTACTCTCCCATCTCTCCAAATAAGAGGAATGAGATGTACACAAAACCCAAAGAATTTAGTGAGAAACACTTTTTTAGACAAAAGTGATTTTTACCAAACAGCGTACAGCACACAAAATACTGTCAGTGCTCAAGAACTGGTCATAATCAATTCAGAATACGAGAATGCACACACACACACACACACACACTCAAACACACAACTACTATCATGGACTCGAACCAGGTGTCTCCTGTTTTGCAGCAAAGTTTTCCCAGTAGGCCTGATCAGACTCTGAACCCATGAGAGGGTCACACCCCGACAACAGTTCTTCAATGCTCCAAACTGTAAAATGTCCCACTGGTCCTTTTTGTGACTGTTTCCCCTCCTGAAAAAGAAGAAATTACTTTTAAAATGAAGTAAATAACTCTCTAAGTGGTCTGTACCTCTCCCTTTCCAAGTCTGTTAGGGCCTTTTTCTTTCCCCAGTGTCTTGCATGTTAAAGGTCACCGGAGTAGAAACAAGTTATAAGTCGATCATGACGAGTCAGCAAGACATGTTTAACTACACTCTTTAATAAACCTTTTTTCCACTACAAGTACAATCTTATTTTTTTGGAAAGTCAATGTAATATTACAGTCAGTCTTTCTCTATGACTTCGAGATAATCTATTGAAGAAAAACGGTTGGCATCTCACCCTTTCTGCAATACCCCTCCCCTCCTTCCTACATTCCTGTAATCTTATTTAATTCCTTTCAGTTCAACAGCTTGCAGTTTCAAGACTGGATGCTTGTATTCTGAACGCTGAGTCCAGTGTTTTTATTCAAGTGTGCGTGAGTTGGCTGAAAATATTCACGAACTTTGTACCCTGAACCTGTATACGTGCACTCAACTTTTACTTTCTTTTTTACCAACAACCATTTTGTTTCAAGTCTTTTTACCAAGTTGAAAATATTTCAACCCATAAACTCCCAGTGACACCAATGCACCTGAATAACTTTTCAAGGTGCATTACCTCAGCACGTGACATTGTTTCCGTCGCAAGGTGCAAAAGTTCACCGTTCATTCCTCAGTATCACCACCCATTTCCACCCCTATCACTCCTCTCATAATCACACACACTGCAATAATTATCACACACCGTGTCATCTTCTAAAAGGCTGGAATATCTTGGAACAATATTTTGGCTGTGGCTTTCGCCTGCGAACTGTTACGGGATGCTGACAGCCAGGAAACAGATGAACACTTGTGCATGCAGAGGAAAAAGTCTGAAGGCAAACAACATTATTGGGTGGTGTAAAAGAGTTATCTGCTATGATTTCAAGTATATTATTTATGCTTAACCCCTTCACTTGAAAATGCTGAATTTGCGCTGATGTATTTTTGTTTTCTATGACTCTTTGGTGGCCTCCTGTGTTAATGAACCCTAATGATCAGATTAACAGATTGAACTGTGAGATGCGCACAAGACCTGCGCCACACTAGAAGAAAGAGGAGGAGAGGAGGAGAAGGGAAAGCAGAGAGAGAGAGAGAGAGAGAGAGAGAGAGAGAGAGAGAGAAGGGCCCCCGGGGGTGGTGGTGGGGGGGGGGGGGAGGAGGGTGGTGGTGGTGGAAGGACAGAGGAAGAAACAATTCGAGAAGGAAAGAAGAGGTTTCTGACTGTTACTAGGAACAAGAAGACAGGTTATCAGCCGACCCGCAACCAATCCAACAAACAAGCCAACACGCTTTTGTCACAAACTGATGACTGACTAGATGGCTAGGTTTGCTTATCCCTGTTTTTTTATACAGAGGTACCTGCGATGAAAGGACACCCTGGGACATCCAAAAATGTGGCCTGTCATGATAGATATATCTTGGAAGACATAATAGGCCAACATACCGGGACAACTGAAAGTGTCCTTTCAAGAGAGGTGTCCTCTCATTTGAGGGGTCTCACACTGTATGAACACGCCATCCTTTTATTAAATCGCGATATGCCCTCTGTACACATTTGATTTGAAGTAACAACTGTAAAAGTTATAAACTTTTAGAACCTTTTTTTTACAGCGACAGACCTGATTGTAAATAGTTTTAAGCATTGAGCTTGCCATGTGAACCGAGAAAGGAAACATACATGCATCTGTCTAGAAAAGCAATATTAGCCAACTAACTGTATACAAATTCAACACTTAATCAGCTCGTGCATGAAACAAAGAGAAAAAGAACAACCAGCTACAGCTGATTCATAAGCCATACCCCCCCCCCCCCCCCCCCCCTACTGAAAAAACAAAACAAAGAACAACCAACCCCCCCCCCCCCCCAAAAAAAAAAAAAAAAAAACAAACAAAAAAACAGAAAAAAACCCAAACAAACAAACAAATAAAACACAGCAAAATTACACAAACCAGTTCTGGTCTCTCCACTCTCGAAGCTACTGCCACGCAATGGTCCTCAAGCAAGGTTTCTTCAAATGCCCAATCAGTGGCAGGCTTGCCATCCACTTTGAGTGTTGTGGAACGAGAAATGTCTTTGGTTGACAATTCCTTTCGAGCTGTGTTGAAGTCGAGGCGGGAAACCTCAAAGCCAATACCAGTACCCAGAGCTTTCACAAAGCTTTCCTTCAAACACTGCACAGAGAAATGCAACAATAACTGAAAAATGATGTCAAAAATATATCAGAGCAATAACCAGGCATAAGCAAGTTTCATAATTTTCCTTATGACAAAAGGGTCACTTAATGATGAACATTTGAGTACCCAAAGGCAAAACCCTGATGACTTCAACTTTACGCTTGCCAAGTAGGCAATAAGATTCCATACTTCTGTTCGCCCACAGTCATATCTAGTCACCTGGGATGAGTGGGTGTTTAGCGAACGAGAAGAAAAAGAAGAAGAAGTGGGTGTTTTATTCATTACTCACCTGAATAAAATAATGGGCACTCACCAAGACCTTACAACTTAAGATTCTGCAATCATCATGTTTCTCCACTTTCACTTTCTCCAACACTTTGCATGCTCTTTTTTCTTATCTCAAAACAATTTGATAAAGAGAAAACATGACTTTACATTGTACAGTTGAGCGTGAGCACATTATGAGTTATTTCTAATATGCTGACTGTTAGCAAATGATAACAAGACATGTCGAGAAAAAAGATATCAAGCATGAGCCTTTTAGGCGAATGCTGATATCGTTTGTGAGACATGTCTGTTATCATTTGCTAACAGTCAGCATATTAGAAATAACGGTTTTATTACCGTTTAATTCGACCAAAAGAAATTTCGAAGCAACCCCGCGAATTAGACAGAACAGCCGCAATGGGAACTTGAGCGCTTCTACCTGATTATGCCTGTCAGTCAAAGAATTCTCGTGACCTGAGTCAGCCAATCAGAGTAACACACCTGACGTGATGAATATTCACAGGTCAAATGCCTTTGACACACAACAATCTCACAAGATAAACCATGTTGAACATGCGTTTCGGTTGCTTCGCTTTTTCTCGTTGAACAGAGAGCGACAGATTTAGAACCGACTCCAGACGGATGGGAAATGACGTAAAGATACATTTGATGTAAAGCAAGTGGCGCAATTTCACTTGATTTTTCCGAACTTTGATCATTTCGATTTCAAGTGAGCGGTCGGCATTGCACACTCAGACGATGGGCGGTGCCTTGCTGTTCCGTTACGCACCCACCGACAAAACTCGCTTTTCGGTATTTTTTAGATAAAGAGAGTATTACCTGACAGCATTTGAAGTGTCATTCTTTAGAATAAATCACGCTGATATTGTTGAATTACATTTTTACTTTGTCTTGTTAATTTTTAGCGTGATAAACAAAAAGGGTCCCTGCCTGAACGTTATAACATTTAGAGGGTCACCTAGAATGCGTCCTGATTGGTCAAAAAGCCGTATGGGGCACTGAATTGGTAATAAGAATGCATATCATGGTTGCCCTGTTATGCTTGTTCCTTTCTTGTTTGCTTTGTTTTGTCTTGTTTTCCTGAAGAAATGCCAGTTTCTGATTTACATACAAGCAACCGTATCCTATATCATGAAGAAATTCATGATAAACTCACCCAGTATCTGTAGAAAGCCTTTAACTGTTCCATATCATCCTGATATCGTCTGACCGTGCTCCATTCCTGTTGCGTCAATTGTCTGTCCATTGTCGTCAAGAACTCCTGGATGCTTGTGTTGCCTGCACAGTACAGGTACAATTAAAACAATGAATCTTATGCATCAGTCAACATTAACACTTTTACTAACCAAATAATTAAATTATACTCAGCCAACTGAAAATGCTATAATAATAATATTTATATTATAATTATATATTGTAAAAATAAGCTGTCACCCTTTACTGAATTAAAAAAAAATTCTGGTAGCAGTTTGAACCATGTTCAGATATTATTTTAAGGCTAGTAGGCTAGGACAAATTCCTTTTCTTCTTCAACCTTGGAACATGGCCCTGATGGTTTCACTGTGAGGGTATTAAACAACATTTATCATCATCAGGGCGTAAAACAACGTTTATCATTATCCTCATCCCGACTCAGTATGTCATGGATACTGTTCTCAACAAACAGTTCTGTGTCTCCTTGTTTCCATGACATAAGAATTAGACCGTTGGTCACTTGCAAATGTAGCCAGTATTCAGACACAGGTTCCAGAACCTTTTACACGGCTTGAATTAAAAAGCTGCTCTGTTGTCCAGATTTGTTATACCCTGTTCATCAACATGTAAAGGGCGGGGATGTAGCTCAGTCGGTAGCGCGCTGGATTTGTATCCAGTTGGCCGCTGTCAGCGTGAGTTCGTCCCCACGTTCGGCGAGAGATTTATTTCTCAGGGTCAACTTTGTGTGCAGACTCTCCTCGGTGTCCGAACACCCCCGTGTGTACACGCAAGCACAAGACCAAGTGCGCACGAAAAAGATCCTGTAATCCCTGTCAGAGTTCGGTGGGTTATAGAAACACGAAAATACCCAGCATGCTTCCTCCGAAAACGGCGTATGGCTGCCTAAATGGCGGGGTAAAAAACGGTCAGACACGTAAAATTCCACTCGTGCAAAAAACACGAGTGTACGTGGGAGTTTCAGCCCACGAACGCAGAAGAAGAATCAACATGTAAAATTGCACTGGGTGACCTCTCATTATTTAAAGCACCATCTTTGAAACTGGGTGTGGGAATAGGGGCTGCGGTGGTAGAAAGGCGGTAGGGGTGTGTGTGTGTGGAGGGGGGGGGGGGGGATGGCGGAAGGGGGTGAGGGGGACACAGAGAGGGATGATGGTTACTGCACCCTACTTTCAAATAATAATATCCCTGGTGTTCTAAGGTAACAGTATTTAGGTATTATGTATAACATTTTCTGTCTATCCTGTGGTTGAATTTATTTAAGCGCTTAAGCAGTAGTTCCACAAAACAGAGTGTTGCAGTTAGAGGAGGAGTAGAGGGGGTGGGGGTATAGGAAACAGGTGCAAAACACTACGTTAAAACTGTACCATTGCTTTTAATTACAAGATTTGAAATGCTGAAAACTACAGTAAACGGAAACATGATGCTTTTCTGACATTTGACATCTCAAGTCAGCAGTCTTTACATTCAAAAAGACAAGACAGATAGAGCCTGACGCCCCTTTTAAGCCCCCCTCCCCCCACATTTAAGACCTTCCCTCTTTAAAGACGTCCAGTTATCTGATTTTCTGTTCATAAACTCTGAACATTTACCTCCATTTTAAGACTCCTTTCTGCCTTTCTTCATTTGGTGTTTAACGTCGTTTTCAACCGTTCAAGGTTATATCGCGACGGGGAAAGGGGGGGGGGGGGGGGGGGGGGATGGGATAGAGCCACTTGTCAATTGTTTCTTGTTCACAAAAGCACTAATCAAAAATTTGCTCCAGGGGCTTGCAATATATATAGTACAATATATGACCTTACTGGGAGAATGCAAGTTTCCAGTACAAAGAACTTAACATTTCTTACATACTGCTTGACTAAAATCTTTACAAAAATTGACTATATTCTATACAAGAAACACTTAACAAGGGTAAAAGGAGAAACAGAATCCGTTAGTCGCCTCTTACGACATGCTGGAGAGCATCGGGTAAATTCTTCCCCCTAACCCGCAGGGGGGTGGGGGGGGGGGGGGGGGGGGTGGGAGTCTTATGATGGAGGTTTATTTACAGATGTAATGAACAGAAAATCTTGGTGTGGTTTGGGAGAATCTTAAATCAGGGGGTCTTAAAAGGGGCGGGGGTCCCATGATACAGGGATAAGAAAACATCCCCTGGATACATAAACGTTCTTCAGCCTTCGGGGAGGAGACATTTATTCCCTCCCTCAAAAACAGCAACGATAAGGATGTGATGAATTACGAGTGTGAAAAGGTGATCAGATATTACACACACACCTGTCATTCGTTATCAGCCCTATCCTGCGTTTTGGCAACTGACACAAAAACCTGCCATGATAAAGCTTTTTGCATTCTCACAAATTGATATTTGTGGATATTCCTCGAACAAACTTGAAACTTTTCAGGTGTCATAGTGAAGTGGTGCAGTGGCTTAGCCTTTGATAATTTGCATGAGGTGGTAGGTGAGTATGTCAGGAACAGAAACTGAGAAAGAGGGACGGCACAGTCTGTCATTTCTGAATTACAGGCAGAGACTGAAATAGGAAGGTATGGGGATAAACCCAGCTCTACAAGCAAAATGGCAAAATCACAATATGCACAAATTGACTGATTGATTACAGGTGAATATTCTGAACAAATCTGCATGTGAAAATACTGAAGAAATAATATAAGGCAGATCGTGCAACCACAAAGGTTAGCTGATTAGCTACTTGGCCTGTGCAGTTGTTCAGTCAATCAGCTGGTATAATGTCAGTCAGTCAGTCAGTCAAATCAAATTTTCTGATAATCAACTAGTCAGACAGTCAATCAATCAATCAACCAAGGCTCAGTTTCAAATGACGCTCTGTGAACAACTTATCACCTCAAAATGCAATCAATGAAAAGATACACGTTTGTATACATAATACTCAAGCGACCTAGGTCTCAAACAAGCACAAATACAACCACCATGAACACAACAATAACAACAGAAAGAAAAAAAATATATGCAGTGAATGGAAGCAAACGAAAAACTTAGCTAACAGCAACTTCAAATGTCCTTCCTCTCAATTTCCTCATACCTATCATCACACATTCATCTCTGAAATGGGGTAAATCATTTCGGGAACGTCAGAACACACAGTGATAAATTTACGGAAAAATTATCAGTGAAACGAGTGATGAGATAAAAGCAAAGCAGCATTCTTTTACTTGAGAAGTCTGAAGTTATAAATAGCATGTAGACCTGGGATGGTTTTTTGGGGTTTTTTTTTACAGATCTGCTAACTGCGCTGAGAGTTACACTGAAAGTTTGACTTGTCTGTGACTACCTTCTAGAGAATCATAAATCACGAAAATAGTTGTAAGACAGCTGCAAAAGTTTGTACAGTGGAACCCCCCTTTGAAGACCTAAAAAAATCTGACAAAATCAGGTCTTAAAAAGGAGGGAGTCTTAAAAAGGGGGGGGGGGGGGGGGGGGTCCACTGTAGAAGGAAACAAGTCGCGTAAGGCGAAAATACAATATTTAGTCAAGTAGCTGTCGAACTCACAGAATGAAACTGAACGCAATGCCATTTTACTCGTAGCATCGTCAGGCCACCGCTCATGGCAAAGGCAGTGAAATTGACAAGAAGAGCGGGGTAGTAGTTGCGCTAAGAAGGATAGCACGCTTTTCTGTACCTCTCTTTGTTTTAACTTTCTGAGCGTGTTTTTAATCCAAACATATCATATCTATATGTTTTTGGAATCAGGAACCGACAAGGAATAAGATGAAAGTGTTTTTAAATTGATTTGGACAATTTAATTTTGATAATAATTTTTATATATTTAATTTTCAGAGCTTGTTTTTAATCCGAATATAACATATTGATATGTTTTTGGAATCAGCAAATGATGGAGAATAAGATAAACGTAAATTTGGATCGTTTTATAAATTTTTAATTTTTTTTACAATTTTCCGATTTTTAATGACCAAAGTCATTAATTAATTTTTAAGCCACCAAGCTGAAATGCAATACCGAACCCCGGGCTTCGTCGAAGATTACTTGACCAAAATTTCAACCAATTTGGTTGAAAAATGAGGGCGTGACAGTGCCGCCTCAACTTTCACGAAAAGCCGGATATGACGTCATCAAAGACATTTATAAAAAAAATGAAAAAAACGTTCGGGGATTTCATACCCAGGAACTCTCATGTCAAATTTCATAAAGATCGGTCCAGTAGTTTAGTCTGAATCGCTCTACACACACACACACACAGACACACACACACACACACACACACACACACACGCACATACACCACGACCCTCGTTTCGATTCCCCCTCGATGTTAAAATATTTAGTCAAAACTTGACTAAATATAAAAAAAGGGAATCTTCACAGCATTTCGACAATCATCTCACAAACTCTTCATGTGAGAATGCATTGCACATGCCAATTAGTTGGCTGGCTAGTTAGTCAGTTGGTTAGTTAGTTGCTACTAAACTCAACTTATGAAGCAAAACATGCAAGCTTTGTATTATCATTTGATTTGGAACTGTGTACAGAATAATTTATTTATGTATGTTTTTGTGAGGCGCTTTGAACTACTTTAGGATTTGCGCATGTACATGTATAAATATTCTCATTATTATCATTATTAAGGTCAACACTTACGTGGCCACTCCACTTTCATAATGTCCACACCAACTTGTTTCTTCTCCTCAGCTGCAATGACCACAAAGTCCCCTTGGTGGGAAATGTTAAAGTTGCATCCCGCTTGTGGTGTTTTCCCATCAGTTGAATTCAGGACATAGGGTTTGCCTTTGTCTGTTCGACCAAGCTTTATGCAGCGGTATGGTACTCCAAGCATTGATGAGACCACCCTGCGAATTAAAAGTCTTCCTACCTAGAAAGACGGAAAGAAGGCAGAAGTTGCATCTTTGTGACTACCTTGTTTAAAATGTTGTGACAACTTTGTTTAAAATTCTTTATATTCTGAAGAAACACATAAATGCATGCAACACAAGGAGAAAAGGCACGCTCAAATATCATCAGCATCTGACTCACAGCAATATATATAGGTAAACAAAGGGAAGTAAGCACTCTAAATGCACACATGTGTTATAGAGTAAGTAAGAGTTATAGTATACAGAACCAGTTTCCTGGCACCTGAGAGAATAACAGGCATTGAAATGAACAAGTGACTTTCATCCTCAAATCTGAAATTGTACAGATTGGTGTGAAGTGTTACCTAATTTTGTAAACCTTTTGGATGTAAGGAGAACAGAAAGACAGACGAACAAACAGACACACACATGCAGGCTGCTAGTGCTATTCAACTTCATGCTTCTTTAAAAATAAAAATAAAGCAATACACAAATGTGTAACTTGACACTAGAAAATGACACACAAATGTAACCACCCCCCGCCTAAAAAAAAGGAAATCAAGTGCATCACACTCACACACGCACAAACACACAAACCGGCAATCACACACAAGCATGAACACACACTTACACACACACAGTCACACATGCCAATCCCATACACACAAAACCTAACAAAAAATTAATATGATAAAAATAAATGAGCACGAGAGTAAAGAAAGCTGTTGTTATTGCAAATTGATAAAGCTTGAATAACCAAATTGAAAAGCTTACAATAGCTGACTTGGCATCTTTCTTGAACACAAATCGACCAATGCGATCTTTCTCTTCAGGTTGAACACACTGTGCTGCCAATGTCCACTCTTTCTGTGTAGGCACCCAGGCCTTTGCCTTCACTGCCAAGCGAACACTGCCACGTGTCAACATTCTGGAACAACAGAGAAAAGAACAATGTTAAGCACTTGTTGTATTCACTCAATTCATGGCAAGCTTAAAAAAATAACACGAGTTGAGAGCCGAAAAAAGTTTGAACATTGATGGCTCAAGATTTGTTGTTGAAGGAGGAAACCGCAATTATTTTTATTGAAAATCTCACCAACAGTGATTTGCAGCACTGAGCAGAATAGGGAGCAGATAGTACCCGCTATTACGAGTTAGTCGTGTGACAGAGAGTTTTCTTGCACACGAGACTGTAGATGTCTCACGACGGCGTAGCCGAAGTGAGACAGCAGCAGTCGAGTGTGCAAGAAAACTCTCTGTCACACGACTAACTCGTAATAGCGATTATGTCTCACAGCATAGGCATAGAAAGACAGAAATGAGTTTTTGGGGACGAAATAACAGGCACAAAACAAGACTGAAAAACACAATTGCCCTTTTACACATACCCTACACACGCATGTGCGCAGAAAATAGATTCAATGCGTTTCGTGTCTTTTCTGGTTGAATGCATTCAACAAAGCATCAACAAACGTTTCTGAATCTTTCAATGAAAAAAGATAAACTTATTTTGAACCAAACAGCACATACCAACGAAAGCTAAACACACAAACACACACGCGCACTAACACAGATTGAATGCAAAGCGCGAACGAACACCGAAGATTTTTGTAGGTCAGGTCATGGGAAAGTCCACCCGAAATGTTCCACAGGAGAACTGGTTGTGTTTGTATTGTTTATTTTCTCACAGTGATGTTGATGGTTTTTACAGTGCCGTTTTAAAAGAATATTTTCCGAATTTGGGGCACACTTTTGACTTTTGGTTCGTTTGTCTCGTCGAAGTAACATTCGAGTGTTTCTAAATCAAAACCTTCCTACACCGCTGGTGCAGATTAGACCTGCCTGACTGTCTGCGTGCGTGTTAGAGCTGAAGACGAAGCCTCAATCGCCAAAGCGTCACCTATCTGTAGGTCCTGAGCATCGGATGTACGTTGATACGTGGTGAGATCCGCACGGAACTGTCTATGCAACTTTTCCTAGTCACAGGTGTAAGGTTCGATCTTTTCTTTGAAATTTCGTCCTCTGTGTACTTAGCAAAGCGTTTTGCCATTTTCGGTTTTCGTTGCAGACGACGATAGTGAAGTAGTACCTATGGTTTTGTTTTGACCTTTCGTATTCAGGGTTCTTAATTGAAGCTTGGTAAAGGGAGCTTGTCGTGTAAGTGGAAAGTTGACGAAGCTTTTGAAAACAGAAATTGAATGAAGAAGAAGATGTGGCTTTCAGTTATATACAGGAGAACGGGGTTGGTGTTATTCTTTTTCCGTCAAACACGAAGTCTGCGAAGTACACAGATAAAACGTGGTTGACTGACCAAGGCCTGTTGGCACACTATTCAGAATGCACAACAAAATGTAACAACACTTTGACACCCATTTTTCTACGTTCGTGATCACTTGAAATGAATACTGAAAGCATAAGTGTTTAAGGCAGTGACTGAATGTATGTGAAGGTAAACATTTTCAGAAATAAATGCATGATCAAAATAATTGATTTCGGCATCAAAGCGTGTAACATACAATCTTGCACACGTTGGTTGGTTGTTATTGTTTATCGTCTCTTCAGCAGTTAGTGCTATTCAAGACCGATGCAAGTTTTGCCAGTGCTGAGGCTGCAGCATGCGTAGAGTGATGGCAACAGTCACATCTTCAGTCAGAACTGATGTCTTGCTGTCATTATTCCAGGCTGGTAGCTACTCTTAGAAAGTTAAGCATTTCATGAACAGTTAAAATGAGGGAGACACTGATCATATTAACTTTCCAAAGTGGGATGTACCGTACTCGTAGTGCATTTGATATGATATGAAAGACTGAGCAGCCTACAAAAACCACAAGTCAAAACGAGTTGGTGTAAGGGTGGGAGGATGTGTGGAAGGCATCAGCAGTCTTTATTTACTCCTGTCACTTATTAAGCTAATTCACACAAAGAGTGTGAAAGGTCCATGTAGGTTTCATCTTGTTTTATATAACTTATATATATTTTTTTATTAAACAGTGGTCTCTCAGTTGCACTGACGTTTTCTGCTTTCAACACATTTATTATCAGCGTCACAATGCCCTTGTCTAATAAAAAGGTGCTGAGTGCTCATACATAAAGAATTGTAAAGGTCTGAAAGAGAGAGAGAGAGAGAGGAGAGAGAGAGAGAGAGAGAGAGAGAGAGAGAGAGAGAGAGAGAGAGGAGAGAGAGAGAGAGAGAGAGAGAGAGAGAAAGAGAGAGAAAGAGAGAGGAGAGAGAGAGAAAGAGAGACAATGACAATGACAATGACAATTCTTTATTTTACGAGGGTAACAGAATAAGCATTGGTATACTTTTTTGCATCTGGCCCTCGCCCTAAAGAGGGACTAAATCTACTATAAAAACTACTACTACTACTACTACAATACTTACATAATTAGTAAAACAGGATAAGTTTATGTACATACGTGCATTATATGAAACATTGTAGTTTATACATGTTCATGACAAGGTGCAAAGCAAACATTTGCAAGTCAATTAGAGTAAGAATACTATGCAATAGTACATCAACTCTGCAAGACAATGGATATTATGCAGAACATCATAATTTCATAAACAAAACGAGAGAGAGACTCAGAGAGTGTGTATGCTTAGGAGAAGTTTATTGACTGCAGTTTACAAGCAGACATTAACCTGGAAGAAAACCTCTTGCGGAATGAGTGCTACCACGATTGTAGGGGCCAACAAAGTTCTCGCGCACCACATGCGAGCGTAGCACCACAACTTGTGGGAGTCTGATACTGATAAAGTTGCGCGAAGAAACACTTCAACACTCAGAGCAAAAAAAGTAAATCCGCGGTGCTACGGTTTTAATAATATCAAATACATATTGCCCTTTACTGTACGTACTTGTTGTCTGAAGGATTACAACTTGACGTTGGAGAAATAGCGTATACGATTCTCAAGTTCACCTGCTCGTGTCACTTTGCGGCCATGTTGATGTCTGCTACAGTGCACTAGCCAATCATTGCTCAAAGCGCTGGGGATCCTCTATTTACCGTCACTCTCAACGAGGGGCCGTTCATTGGTTTTGTTCGGTACACTTTTAGTCAAAATCATCATCACTAATCCGGCCGTGACTGGAATAGTCGTCGGGCCCGGGGACGTGAGTGAAGAAGAGGCAGTAACCGAAAGTAACAGAGAAAGAAAAAAGAAAGAAAGAAAAGAAAGACAAGAATAAACGAAAGAGAAACTAAGTTGAACGAGTGCACATGACTGATATAAAATAAATGGGAAAAGTGCAGAGACTGAAAAACACCAACTGAATTCAAATCCAAGAAGAAGAAAAAGAAGAAGAAGAGCAAATCAACGCTCAATAAAACTAGAAATTTGAGAGAGAAAACCAAATTGTCGAAAAGACACTGAACTTTAAGTTTTCTAAAACTCATCAATATCAACATTAAGTTAATGTTTTAAGCAAACGTAATAACGCAACCTTTATTACAAGATCCAGAGCCGGACCAAGTCGTCTGCGGGTTTCCTGGACTTCTGAAAGGGGCACTTATTCATACAGTTCGAAATTAGAATTGAGATTGAAAGGTTACTGATAATTTTTTTTTAAACGACTATGGTGGGGTACAGGAGTAACGCCCACCTGCCTAAATTGATTTTGGGTATTTTGGGGGGGTAGTTTAGGAGGCCGCTTCTGGCAGGAAAATTTCCTTTCTGGAACAGAACGACATTGTGATCTGGAATAGTGTAGACTATGGCTTCTCATCCAAAGGGAGATAAAGACAGGGAGGTAACTTATTCCATTGTGTGGTTGCATAGTTATTCTAGGTTTTGATCAATTAGAGAAAAATAAAACACAAAGCTTTTCCAAAAACTTTAATTACAACAAACGAAAGAAAAACACTGGAGTTGGGGGGGGGGGGGGGGGAAGAGGGGGGGGGGGGTTGACACCCCATTATTACTTCAGTACGGGCTACTGTTTCTCGCCGTTGCAATCTAAGATAAATAACTTCTACTCGTATTAACAGCGCTGGAAATAGCAGTCTCATAAAATGAGTAAACAAGCAGTTAAGAGGAAGAAAGGAGAGACAGCGATTTACATTTCAAATGTTTATTGATGCAGAGAATGGTAAACCGATCCGGGAATAGCTCTAAAAAGATAACTGCCCGCAAATTTCAACGTACACAAATACCGGAAACTGTCCATCGAGTGCCATCAAGCCGATGCCATTTTCTTTGCGCTATAAAGTTTGTCTCGGAATCGCAGCGAGATCGTAAAAAGTGGAAGAATTTCCCTCGCGGCATTAATAATGCGACGCTAACATCCCAAGGTGAGTTCAGCTCGAGTCGGTCGGTACACTTCTGTGTGTTCTGCCAGAGTGAGGCATTTTAGGTTGAGCGGTCCAGAAGTTTGGCTACGTTAATTTGGGTATCAGAACTGATGAAGTTCGAATAGTGAAGTGCGGGAGGGGGAGAGAGAGAGAAGGGGGTGGGG
This sequence comes from Littorina saxatilis, assembly GCF_037325665.1. Lineage (NCBI taxonomy): Eukaryota > Metazoa > Mollusca > Gastropoda > Littorinimorpha > Littorinidae > Littorina > Littorina saxatilis. Next base: position 28,644,168 of record NC_090250.1, on the reverse strand, counting down.
GTGTGTGAAAGGACGGAAATGGAGAGAAAGCACTGAGAGACAAATAAAGGATCAGAACCGTGTGTGTGGCTTAGATGATTTTGTTCCGAGTAAAATCAAGGAGATGTGGATGAGGACAGTTGGGGTGTGTGTGTAGGGGGGGAGAGGATGGGATGGAGAGAGGGGGAAGAGTGATTTTTTTTAAAAAATCTTTCTGCAAATATCCATAATTATGTAACAAACATCTAACATTTCAAAACTAGGGAATTGACAGCAAAAATGTCAACGCACGATTCGATCATTGATATTCCCTATGCTTTACATATTTATTAAAATGCACAACTATTGGATCATGCTTTCATCCTTATTTAGTTTTGATGAAAAGCGGAACTTTTTTCAATCGCATTGCAATGTTGGACACTGTAAATTAAAGTGAACGAAGACAAATGAAAGACAAGTCGCACACCGTATACCGTGGTTGCACTAGGCAAATCTGTCCGAAGCGGTTGCACCCTTATTTTTCTGTCCGAAGGGAGACACGCGACGTAAGTTTCTGCACAAAATCACCTGTAATTCCTCACAAATGACATATCATCACAAAACTACCGTTTGTACTTTGGCCTAAGGTGTCATAGCATCATATCATCGATTTGTTTCATTGCTTCAATGTGTTTGTGAACGTTGGCCTTCAAGTATTTACACATTTCAAGCGCATTATGTGCACATTTTGACTTTCCGCAGTTACTAGAGAAATTCAAGCACATGAGAAAGACTACACGCGATTGTAATGTGATCTATGGTCATTTCTTGACATCTGGGTCAGATGGTATGATTTAAAGTGGTGCAGGAGCGTCATATTTCATGAATCTGTGAAGACATTCAAAGATTTGTCGGTTGCGCATCTCCGAAGTGGCTGGTTGCGCATCTCCGAAGTTTTAGCTTTGTTTCGGTTGCGCACCGCAGAAGCATTTCCTTAGTATTGTGCCTACATTATGCTAAATAAAATTAATAATTTTGATCGTCAGCGCCCGCCCCAATTTTTGGGGCCGCCCGAAGGATTTTTTTATTTGTGTGTGTGTGTGATTTTCATGTTCCAAAGTGACATTTTCGCATCTCACAAGGCATGCACATGAATTCAGTGCAATGTTGTGTGTGTGCGTGTGTGTGTGTGTGTGTGTGTGTGTGTGTGTGTGTGTGTGTGTGTGTGTGAGTGTGTGTTTGTGTTGTGTGTGTGTGCATTTTTCCGTGTGAGCATTTGTCCTGTGAGCAATTGTCATACAACCACAAAATGCAACAAAACTTGCTACGGTTAACCGTGGACAATGTATTATGCGTCTTAGAGGAAAAAGTGTGTTTTGGGGCTTGACCAAACAGGAGTTTTAAGGATAACGGGCTTGTGTGGTTTTCTTTTGACAGATTTAGCTTCATAACTTATTGTTAGCAAAACGTCAATATACCTGAGCCTGCCCAGATCGTTTGGCCGTCTGGACAGCCAACCGCTATTAATTTGCTATGCACCTAAGAGCAAAAGTTGGTCTATTTCACCTCTTGAAATAGAATCTTGAAGGGAAAAACGCTGACGCGATTTTTCCCCGATTTTTAAAAATAGAATACTTAATGATTACGAACAAAGTGTCATTTCTAAACACACTAACACTCTTTCCTTCAGAATCGTGTTTGGTCAAGCCTAATAAATGACTGTTTGCTCTTAGCCATATAAGACTCCTGGAGAGAGAGAGAGAGAGAGAGAGAGAGAGAGAGAGAGAGAGAGAGAGAGAGAGAGAGAGAGACAGAGACAAAGAGAGAGAGAGAGACAGAGAGAGATGAGAGAGAGAGAGAGAGAGAGAGAGAGAGAGAGAGAGAGAGAGAGAGAGAGAGAGAGAGAATTATTGTGTACACCAAATCGGCACAGACAAGCAGATATATGATTTTCCATACCAATTTGGAACATACCCAGAGGCGGACACAAATAGATTCCTGTTTATTTCTTTGAAATATCTTCGGCGGTGTGCAACCGATTGCTTCGGGGGTGTGCAACCAGAAAAACAGAGTGACTTCGGAGATGCGCAACCGACAAATCTTTGAATGTCTTCACAGATTCATGAAATATGACGCCCCTGCACCACTTTAAATCATACCATCTGACCCAGATGTCAAGAAATGACCATAGATCACATTACAATCGTGTGTAGTCTTTCTCATGTGCTTGAATTTCTCTAGTAACTGCGGAAAGTCAAAATGTGCACATAATGCGCTTGAAATGTGTAAATACTTGAAGGCCAACGTTCACAAACACATTGAAGCAATGAAACAAATCGATGATATGATGCTATGACACCTTAGGCCAAAGTACAAACGATAGTTTTGTGATGATATGTCATTTGTGAGGAATTACAGGTGATTTTGTGCAGAAACTTACGTCGCGTGTCTCCCTTCGGACAGAAAAATAAGGGTGCAACCGCTTCGGACAGATTTGCCTAGTGCAACCACGGTATACGGTGTGAGTCGCGTAAGGCGAAATAACAACATTTAGTCAAGCTGTCGAACTCACAGAATGAAACTGAACGCACTGCATTTTTTCACCAAGACCGCATACTCGTAGTTTCGTCAGTCGGCACCGCTCGTGGCAAAGGCAGTGAAATCGACAAGCCAGAATAGTGCGGTAATGGTCGCGCTGAGCAGGATAACACGCTTTTCTGTATCTCTATTTTTTTTAGCGTACTGAGTTTGTTTTTAATTGAAACATATCATATCTATATGTTTTTGGAATCAGGGACCGACAAGGAATAAGATGAAATTGTTTCTAAATCGATTTCGGACAATTAATTTTAATCATAATTTTCATATTTTTAATTTTCAGAGCTTGTTTGTAATCCAAATATAATATATGTATATGTTTTTGGAATCAGAAAATGACGAAGAATAAAATGAAATTGTTTTTGGATCGTTTAAGAAAAACAATTTTAATGACAAGTTTCCCATTTTTAATGACCAAATTAATTAATTATTGTTTTAACCACCAAGCTGAAATGCAATACCAAAGTCCGGCCTTCGTCGAAGATTGTTTTGCCAAAATTTCAATCAATTTGATTGAAAAATGAGGGTGTGACAGTGCCGCCTCAACTTTTACAAAATGACGGATATGACGTCATCAAAGGTATTTATCGAAAAAAAATCTTCCGGGGATATCATTCCCAGGAACTCTCATGTCAAATTTCATAAAGATCGGTCCAGAAGTTTAGTCTGAATCGCTCTACACACACACACACACACACACACACACACACACACACACACACACACACACACATACACCACGACCCTCGTCTCGATTCCCCCTCTATGTTAAAACATTTAGTCAAAACTTGACTAAATGTAAAAAGAAGTTTGCTTTTGTTGGTACGTTGTGTGTGTGTGTGTGTTTTGTGTGTGTCTTTATCTATCTGATAAACAAAGGGAAGTAAGCACTCTAAATACATACGATATGTGTAATAGTGTAAGTGAGAGTTATTCGGAACCAGTCTCCTGGCACCTGAGAGAACAACAAGCATTGAAATGAACAAGCTACTTCATCCTCTTTTGTCTTTTGTATTTATTTTCAGATGTTATCGAATTTTTCTTGGGACCCAAAAAAATTACACCATGGGAACGTCTGAACCAGGACAACTCTCCAGAAACGTGCATGAGTTCAAGATAATCCCCCCTGAAACATGGCTCCTTCCTATAAAGAAATCTGCACGGTTTACGCGTGTCATAGGCCCGACCAATCAAGAAGGAATACGATTTCCTTCCCTGCGTTTGTTTATTCGCCATCGGTGCTATTAGCAATTCCGCGGAATAGCGGGGTGCGTTTGCACAGAGAGGAAGAACGCAGTGCACGTCCTGGTGCGTTTTCATTCCGCTATCGGTATGGGGCCTAAACATCGTTCTTTTTAGTGTAGTGAACGTTTGAAAGAAGTTATGGTTTTGCTTGAATGCAGTGAGCTTTGATTGCTAGCTTTTTGGTGCTTCGAACAGCATGAAATAAAGGTCAAAAGTAGGGGGTTTGGCCGGAGAGAGAGAGAGAGAGAGAGAGAGAGAGAGAGAGAGAGAGAGAGAGAGAGAGAGAGAGAGAGAGAGAGAGAGTAACCATTATTGATTTCTAACAGTTTGGTCAAGGAAGGGAAAGTAAAAGAATGAAAGAAAGAAGAACAAATCGCGTAAGGCGAAAATACAACATTTAGTCAAGCTCAGTCGAACTCACAGAATGAAACTGAACGCACTGCATTTTCGTGGCAAAGGCAGTGAAATTGACAATCCAGAAAAGCGCGGTAGCGGTAGCGCTGAGGAGGATAGCACGCTTTTCTATATCTCTATTCTTTTTAACTTTCTGAACGTGTTTTTAATCCAAAAATATCATATCTATATGTTTTTGGAATCAGGAACGGACAAGGAATACGATGAAATTGTTTTTAAATCGATTTTGGAAATTTAATTTTAATCATAATTTTTATATTTTTAATTTTCAGAGCTTGTTTTTAATCCGAATATAACATATTTATATGTTTTTGGAATCAGAAAATGATGAAGAATAAGATAAACGTAATTTTGGATCGTTTTATGAAAATATAATTATAATTACAATTTTCAGATTTTTAATGACCAAAGTCATTAATTAATTTTTAAGCCTCCAATCTGAAATGCAATACAAAAGTCCGGCCTTTGTCGAAGATTGCTTGGCCAAAATTTCAATCAATTTTATTGAAAAATGAGGGTGTGACAGTGCTGCCTCAACTTTTACAAAATGCCGGATATGACGTCATCAAAGACATTTATCAAAAAAATGAAAAAAGTTCTGGGGATATCATACCCAGGAACTCTCATGAAAAATTTCATAAAGATCGGTCCAGTAGTTTACTCTGAATCGCTCTACACACACACACACACACACACACACACACCACACACACACACACACACACACACACACACACACACACACACACATACACCACGACCCTCGTCTCGATTCCCCCTCTATGTTAAAACATGTAGTCAAAACTTGACTAAATGTAAAAAGTGATTTACAGATCACATGGAAGGGAACGACACACACACAAAAACACAGAGAGAAAGAAGAAGAAAGACAAAAGCACCGAAGAACGAGAGGGAACGATTATGGGGAAATAAAGAGAAAAGACAAAAAGAATTGTATATAGAAAGAAAGAAAGAAAGAAAGAAAGAAAGAAAGAAAGAAAGAAAGAAAAGAAAGAAAGAACCTGAAGAGAAAAATATCGCGAACAAATAAGCCTTACGAATTAAACACGACGGTAAAATGAGTGCTTCAGAAGAAAAGAAAAAACCCACACTTATTCAGAATGATAACTATTCGTTACATGTTTGCTAAACTGAACACTCATTTTAAAGGCACACTTCTTTCCGTACAAACACTTCAGCTCGCCGTCTCACTGAGATCTTGCCAGGCTTTACATGGGGTAAGACAATCCCTCTACTTGGTCACATACAAAAACAAAACCGAACAGCCGGTGTAACACGAGAAAATTACTCCCACGAGATTTTTACTCCGGCGTAAACATTTCGTACAAAAAAGTTACTCCCTTTACGAAAAAAGCACTCCCCCATTGCACGAGAAAATTACTCCCCAAGACAGGTGAGTTCCGAGTAAACATTTCGAACAAAAATGTTACTCCCCTGACGAATAAATAACGAATAAATTACTTCACCCCAACACGAGCAATTTAACTTTCCATGCCAGGTGTACGAAATTTTTACTCCCTTGTCCCCTGTTAGTCTTGGTGGTGGAAGGGGTGGAAGGAGGGTAGCGCGACATTTGTTGCGCGAGATCACTTATTGGCATTATCCCTTCGCCCGCAACCCATTTTTGCGTACGAGATTTTCACTGGAAGTAAAAAAAAATGGGGAGTAAAAATTTCGTGGAGGGAGTAATTTTTTCGTGCCTTGGGGAGTTCTTTTCTCGTACGAAAAGTGTACTCGGAGTAAGAATTTCTTACGAAATATTTACTCCGGAGTAAATTTTTCGTGGAGTAAAAATGTCGTGTTACACCGGGGTGCTCTTTGTGCACAGTGGAGTTTGTTATGAATTAAGTTCGTAAAAGCCTTGTGGATTTTACGAAATGAATTCATAAAAAACATCCAAACTCACCACTGCACGAAGTCATGATGTTGATTATTGGTATGTCTCCAAGTGGAAGGGTATTCTTATTGCATGTAAAAGCCTGGTCAGATCCGTGATGGTATACATGAGAAGGATTTTACCTTTTATCAAAAACAAAAAAGCACACACAGAAAGGAAGAAGTAGTCGAAAGCAAGAAAGCTTTATTATAACCAAAGCCGCAGATCGGCAGAGCGGGAACCCAGCGCCGGATTGCACCCTGAACTCCGCCTGCAGGGGCGGGAGGCATCGCTGTGGGAACACCGGTGATTAAAGTGAATTGGATTACCCACCGCTGATGCTGATCATTAGCCGCTCCCTTTAGATCCCACCGGTGTCCATGTAAAAGAAGCTCCCTGCAGATTTGTCTCCCTGTGTTTGGAGAATCGAGGCTCGTTCCACGGATCATCAGGGCCGTTTCGCCAACACGGGAGATAAAGCGAAACCGTTGTGATTCCGGGACCAAAGAGAGAAAAATGGCAAACTAGTGGTTACACAGAAGTCCCATGTCAGAATTTGTGGACACCGAGGTCCGGCTAATTGCGCGAACGGGAGCTTCACAGATTAGAAGATAAAACTTCAAACACGCCCTGATTATGTGAGATCCATGTCGTTCGTTCGCTTTGGTTGCTGTCCGGATATTCGGCGGCATCAGGAGGGTCTTCACGTTGTGTGTGTGTGTGTGTGTGTGTGTGTGTGTGTGTGTGTGTGTGTGTGTACCCCCGTTTCCACAGGTGTGGTTGCCTAAATCACCATAAGGCAACCATCCACACGTGGATGGCAACCTAAACTCTGGATGACAACCTAATTGTGTGGATGGTCGCTTCATTTAACACCGTTAAATTGACTTTTTTGACGGAAAGAATGTCATAACAATGTTCAAAATGACATTCTTTCCGTCCTCTATAGGCGACGAAATAGGTCAAATTTTGTGCATTTTTTAGTGCAAAATTCTTCGATGCCGGAGCGAGTACTGCACCCAGTGCTGTTGTAGTGCAAGTGCACTAGAAAGGCACTACACCCAGTGCCGCCTCTTAGGTAACCATCCACACTTTAGGTATGTGTGTGTCTGTGTGTGTGTGTGTGTGTGTGTGTGTGTGTGTGTGTGCTTGCGTGCCTGCATGCCTGAGCGTATGTATGTGTTTCTTTAAAAACAAATTATCAAGGGGTATGTTTCCTTTGTTCCCTTTTTGTTGTTTCGCAATGGCTATTCTACACTAGTGAATTTGCACAATTAAGCACAACATTATTCAACGTTTCGCCAATCCAGAAATGACCAAACAACCACGCAAGCTTATCTTAGTTCTCTTATCTGTTGTCTTATTTTGAGATTATCTGTTCCTGGATCGATTTCATGTGTGCCCGAAGACGACCAAATTCAGAACAGGGAAGAGAACTGATATGAAATTTCAATTTCCATGCCAAGGAAATACAATCTTCAAAAGAGTATGTTGAGCTATGGTGTTTGGAAAGCCAATGCCTGACAGAATAGTAACCTTTACCCCAATTCTTCTCAACGTCATTTGAATTTTTTAAAAAAAAAGATAAAAAAAAAAGGGTAGACGTGGGCAGAAGGTGACTCGTGACACAATTTAATCCCAAAAATAGAAAAAGAAGAACCGCCAGAAAACTTTCCCTCTCAGTGCTACCCTTCCCCGCTAAACCAACGGAACCTGCAGAAACCATGCATCTAATTGAGTTATCTCCCCTCCTGCCGTTGTTATCTGCCCTTGGGGACAAGGAGGCAAAGAGAGCGGTGAACACCGAGAAGACTCCCTGCAGTCTTTGTGGTGGTTGTTGCGGCAGGAACCGTAACTCAAACTCGTAGTCCCCCGAACAGGCGGTCATTTCACGGCTCATTCTCTCCCTTGTTCTGCAGATAAAGGGAGATTAGCATGGATAGCGCTTCAACGTCATGCTGATTGAGTTACGTCACTGCTTTGGATACTGACTGCTCTCACTATCATATAAGGATTTTGTGTGCCAAATACAGACAGACAGACAAGCCAGACAGGTAGACAGACAGGCAAACAGACCGACCGACAGACAAACAGACAGACAGACATGAAATAAAAGAAGAGTGACTTGCAGAAAAACACTGCCAGACAGGAAGACAAACAGAAACTGAAAGAGAAAGCCGTGAGAGGCCAAAACAGCCCTAGCACGTTCTCAGTGGGTGAGAGAAAGACGTCAAACGTAAGAACCATAAACGAAATAAAGATCAAAGTCCTCATGCACACACAAAAAATAATCAAAATGTGTTGTTAACGTCCTTCCCGCTATTTCAAACGGTCAAGTGCCCGATGACGCAAGCAAGCGAAGCACTGACGCAGCTGTGCGTGGTCCGTTACGCAGATGACGCGTCAGTTGAAGACAACGGGATCTTTTACGATGTCCTCCGTCACACATTACGTCACGCGACACGCTTGACGTCGCTTGACGCCGAAACGGTGAGCAAGTGTCATTTCCTAAAACAGACCTGTGCCAAAGTTGGTAATAGAAATGCAATGTTAGCTCATACAGGAATTTTTCATCACCTTGTGAAGTGTTGCCTGTGAAGTAGCTTGGTCATTAAATGTGATAGGGTGCAACATTCGCTGATCAATATTTATGTATTAAAATGTTATCAAGGCAATGCAGAAATTCTGGCTGTACAAACTGTACTATGCGGCGGGCCTGCAAGTCTGCGTAAATTTGTTCCACTTCAAATTCAGCTCAAGTTTATACCAAACTTTAAATTCAGTCAGGAGAAGTGAACACGAAGGAATAAATAGACATCTTTTGTTTGTATAATGATGCATCATGAAATGATATATTTCCTACCACCCTTTTCTCTCTCACTTTATTTCTCTTTCTCTCAATCTCTCTCTCTCTCTCTCTCTCTCTCTCTCTCTCTCTCTCTCTCTCTCTCTCTCTCTCTCTCTCTCTCTCTCTCTCTCTCTCTCTCTCTCTCTCTCTCTCTCTCTCTGCCAGTCTGTCTGTCTCTCTCTCTGTCGCTCTCTCTTTCTCTTTTACCCTCGTTAGATTTATCTTATCTTGTATTACAATATCTTATCATTCTATTTTCTTTCATTTGTGATCATCATCATTATCCTTAACCGGCGATTCCAAACATCTTTACTATATAGCTAGTCTTATCACCGTCACTTTTATGACCAAATATAGTTAGGCTTAGTCATTTAGCTAATTGCAGTTAAAGGACAAAGATACATGTGGCAGTTTTTATTATTAGATTAAGACGCGAATCAATGGATGTACTGTGGTGAGATTACAAAGTCAAAGACGAGGACAAGTAGTCGAAGTACATACTCGCTATTTGAATAAAACCGACGAAACTTTCTTCAGTCACTCAGCTCAATAAAAACTAAGAAGAAGGAAGAGGAGAATAAAAGGAGAGTAAGAAGAACAAGAAAAAGATACATGTATAAGTTCTGTTTATGATTATTGAACGCAAAACTGATGTAGGCTTTTTTTTTTATAAATGTGTATGTGCGTTTTGTGAGGCAGAGTGAAAGATATATGCATGATGCTTTTGTCAAATTTACCTTTTCGTTTTAATTTATTGCCAAGAAATGCAGGCTATTTTTGAGTCTTTGTCACGAATCAACCATTCTTAATCCGAACTCATTATGGAAGGCCATACAGTGGCTATAGTCACCAGCCGCGAGTTACCATTGAAAAATACTGTGGCAAAATACTGAATTAGCCTTGAACACGAAACCTGTAATTCATCACTCAGTTTGACAGTGCGGTTAAAACCCCTGAAAACGAAACCTGCAATTTCAACACATGTTCTGCCATCGGCAAAAACCGCATCACAGATGCTCGAAACTGGGATAATGACAGTCAAATTCTTCTTCGGTTTCAAAACTACAACTGTTCTTCTGTTTCGGGAATGTGTGCCCTGGTTGAGGTCTCGTGAAAACGCTTGTGACATTTATCTCGTTAACCGATTGGCACTTTTAACAAGTCCAGGCGTCATGCAATTGGCACTTTCAGAACGACAGTTCGGGTACCAGTCGTCACACTCAAATCCGTTGGATTTTTTTCCCAAGGCTAAAACGTCAGTCCTTTAGTTTTCTGTCTGCTTTCTATAAATTTCCAGGCGCATTTATCACAACTATTCTGAAAGGGAAGACGATGGGGAAAAGACAACAAACATCCAACCGAACATACAAAAAAATAAAAACACATTATAGCTGAGACATACAGTCTGTGTCTCTGATTATTAAAAAGGAAAAGAAAAGAAGATTAGAAACACTGAGAGAGAAAAAAGAAGATAAAGAAGTCGGAAAACAAAAGAGGAAGGGGGAAACACATTCAATTGCAAAGAGAGCAGTTGATATCATCAGTGTATTCGTTGAAAAAAGCACTGAGCAGTGACTATGTATTTGCATCATAAAGAAACATTATAGCCACTCAGAAATTGAAAGACCATATTATTAAATGTTACTAAATATGTAATACAGAACTAGAACAGTGGACAATAACACTGGCACTGTTCGTGTGTAGTACGTGCACGTGGAGCATTCCAGAAAACTATTGGACCGATGTTTATGAAACTTTGCATGTGAATTCTTCCAGATGATACAGTACATCCTTGATGTCATATTCCTTAAAGATAAGTAATTTGTTAAATAAAATTCGACTTGAAATTTAAAGTGCAATCACAGATGGAACCATAAATAGTTGAATTTTTATTCCTATTATTTCCTTAGTCCAAAAAGATAACATATTGTGTGAATGAAAAGAAAAAAAAATGCTAAAAAAATAAAGATAATCTCTTTTGTGAAAATTAGGTTCATTATGGGTTTCTCACGGCGCTGTCTCAGTCGAAGGTTGAGGCCGGGTTTACTAGTTTACTAGTCACGGTGAAAAACACCCGCCAGTATGTTCCGTTCTCTTCTAGTTGGCCAACAAAATTCTTCTTCTAGATACTGATAGTGTGATTTGATATATTTGGGTTTGGCACCCGTTGTCTCCAAAAGCATTGGGAATAGGATTTTAAAAGTAAACGTTTATTTTCCAAACAGATACTTTATAAAGGTGATAAAATTTCTTTCTTCTATTCCTTCCCTTTTTATGTCTCTTCCAACGCCTCTCCTTTATCCTCTTCCTCTTGTCATTTTGCATATCTTTGTTTTATTTTTGTGTCTTCTTCTTTTTCACCCACTCTGCCACCGCGCTAGGCCCAAAACTCTGGCAGTTCTGGCACTGTCCGACGCCCCCCTGTCCGTTATCGGCATCGGACATAGCGCTAAACGGCATGCCAGTTCCGCCAAGCGGGCTAATCTCCGCATAAACTTTTCCGCTACAAACCACGCCGAGCGCGTGCAGTTTCCGAAGCGCGTGCAGGCCAGCAGCGCCGGTGGATTGTTTTCGCTTTTGATTGATGGAGGGGCGGAGTCGAGCTTGTAAAAGAGGCGGGGCTAAGGCGGCATCGTCCAAATCGCCTGTCTACAGCCACGCAACCTGATTGGCTAATTGCTGTGCCTCTTTGCGTGACGTCAAGGATGCGCGTGTTGTTCTTTTTCCATCCGGGGGGCTGGGTTGATGATGAGGGGGAGGCTGAATGAAAAGAATGGGTTCTGGACATAGCTAGCGAAGCGTTGCCAGCGAGAAGGTGTGACATATTGTGACCGCAATCACCAAGGGAGGAGAAAAGGTGCCAGAGACCGAGTCCCAGACCACAGTCTGCAGGAATTCCAGAACAGCAAAAGCTGGTCCTCCACCACAGTGCCATACTCGCCACACGGCCGCTTCTGTGAAACGTGGATTCTGTCACTACTCCGCTAACAAGTTCCAGAGATAGTGTTTTTTTCTACCTGAGTTGTGGTGCCGCCTGTTTACTTTTGATCGTAAGTTGTTGCAGGACTGTGTTGAAGTGTTTCTTGATTAGATTTGGTCGCTTGTTTAGCCACGGCTTGCCTGGAGTTTTATTTTTGATTTCTCGTGTGTGTTTGTGCGCTGATGTCTGTTAGTTGGCCAACATCCCGCTGCGAGTGTGTTGTCGTGTTTAAAGATAATGAAATAATAATCGTCTCTGTGGGATTTTAGGCACAATTTCTTGTCTTTTTTTCAAATTTCAAAGAAATTGTTTTTACTTCAACGATCGAAAAAAACCTGCATTAATCAAATATCTGAGGCAGTCTTTACCGGATAATATTTTATTTGTTTGTTTTGTGGGCATACGTCCATTTGAAGAAGAAAAAAAGCCATGTCGTGTCTTCAGAATTAATGTGGGATTTTCTTTAGAAAACTACCAGCAATTATCTAAAAAGAGACTGTCAGAGTTTCATTTATTCTATCAATTTCATTTTATTTATTTATTATATATATTCATTTCTGTATACATTTATTAATTTATTGATCTAGTTATTTCTATTTTTGTGTGTTTTTATATTCAAACTGTGATGAAAGTTATGACAAAATTGCCAACAGGAAATGATGATTTTCTGTATCAGCATATATAACAATGATACTGATACAAGAAGGTAAGCTAGATCACAAATATTTAAACGTTTCCAAAATTACTGATTGCAAATATTGAACTTATCGTTTCGATTATCGTTTTAGTTTTTTTTTATTATTAGATGAAAGAATAATTTATTGTATGCTGTGCCTTCAAACACATAATTAACAAGATTGAATAAGTCATTTTGGACTGTTCATCAAGCGAGATGTTTCTTTGTTGCTAAATTACAGTGATTTGCGGAAAGATGTACCGTCCGAGCATGGAATACGTATACCAATTTGTTACAAAATAAATTAAAAAAAGTAAAGTAAGAAAAAAAGGTAGAACGGGAGAAGAAAGAAGAAGAAAATAAATGAAGAAAAGCTCGGAAAAAGAGAAAGAAAAATGGAGTAAACAAAACCAACAGGAGCTCGAACAAACAAATGCAATTAAAAAGATAAGGAAATATAATTCGAGAAACTTTAAACCGTGACATTCTGCATTGAAATAGCTGTCGTGAAATAATCGAAATGTCTTGTTCTAGTTCCTCGCATATGTAGTCTATTGTGCAATGTCTGTTGTGAAATATTAAACTGGCAACTGGGCAATGTTCAGTTCACCCCAAGCCTTGACGTGTAGTCTCCAATTTTGGAGTGCAAGTCTCACTTTTTAGTTCCAGAACCCGTACCCCATTTGTAATGCCAGTTCCTCTTTCAGAATAGATCATTATTATGTCATGAATAAATTTGATATTCAACATTCTTATGATAACAGTGGCCAATTATTGACATGTTTCTATTAATTTTGTACCATGTCGTCATGCTTTCCTGTAACTGTTCTGTTTTCTACCCCGCAGATCCTGGTACAGCCCCATCCCCTACCGCAGTCATGAGTCTCAGCGTGGGAGGGTACGGTCAGGGCTACGGCCACCCGGGACCCATGGCCCACCACCACCACCACCCGCACCATCACCCCCACCCGGCCGACTTCTACCACCAGTACCCCCATCAGATGCGCGGCTACAGCGACCCTCAAGATCATGCCACCGTCACCGCCGCCACCGCAGCCGCCGCAGCCGCAGCCGGATACTTCCCCAACTGGGTGCTCGGCCCCGGAGAAGAACACCTCCCAGTGCGGGTGGAAGGCGGGTACCCCATGGGCTCGCCCAGCGAGTACACGTCCTTCATCCAGTACGAGAACGGCATCCCCGTGAGGTGCATCAAGAGGAGGGTGACTGCCAACAAGAAGGAGAGGAGGAGGACCCTGAGCATCAACAACGCCTTCGCCAATCTCCGCGGCTGCATCCCCAACGTCCCGTCCGACACCAAGCTGTCCAAGATCAAGACGCTCAGACTCGCCACGTCCTATATTGCCTACCTCATGGACGTCCTCGCCAAGGATGACCCTGAGCTCGCGGAAGACTTCAAGGCGGAGATCAACAAGAAGCCTTCTCCGGCTTCCGCGTCGTCTTCGTTGTCGTCGTCTTCGTCCAGTTCGTCGTCGGGCTCGTGCTTAGCCTCGTCCCACCAGTCACCGTCCAACACAGCGTCCTTGTTGTTGGAGAGGGAGGCTGAGAAGCGAAAACGAGAATCGGTAAGTTGCATTTATTTATTTTTCTTCCTCTTGTTTTGTTGAGAGAGAGAGAGAGAGAGAGAGAGAGAGAGAGAGAGAGAGAGAGAGAGGTTGTTGTTGTTGTTGTTTTTGTTGTTGTTGTTGTTGTTGCGGCTGTTGATGTTGACATTGGCATTCTGCAATACATTTGCATGCTTTTCTGTTTCACCGACTGTTCGTTTATTCTGTGTTATGTTGTGTTGTAGGAGTTTGTGTTTTTAGAACCAAAAGATATCTTTCTGACCGTAAATTGAATTCACGATCACGTAATTATTATTATTGATAATTTTGTTTTTAGTAGCTATTTATCATTTTACATTCTATCTTTTTTTCTATTTTATAAGTTAA